>NC_051160.1:86563870-86863870 GCF_013339745.2 Dermacentor silvarum
AGACTTAATGCCCTGCACACTGCGTGGGGATATCTATATTTCAGACCAAAAGGAAGGCCTTATGATGACTCGCCAGAATTAGGCCTCACCTTGTCACAGACCCCGTACTCCAACCAGAGTACTCCAACCACGGCGTTAAACAGGGACACAACCCCAGACCTAACCTTTAACAAATATTGAAAAGGTCACTTGGCGCAACACACAGCACAACACAGAATATTTCGTTCGCGACCACCGCAATCGGAGTTACTCGTCAAAGAGGGCCGAATAGACCCAAGGAACGACAGATCAAATTATAGACTGGGAACTACTTCGTAGATCGCGTAGGCTACACACCAACGATCCATCACATACATAGAGCAATGGATAAATAGCTCAGCGATGACGTCAAAGCTGCCACAAAAAATAGCTCCACCTGAATCTAACTTGCAGAAATGCGATAGCAGACTTCTCCCCATGTGGGAAGCTAAGCAGTCGCTGCAAAATAACTTAAAGGTGAGAAGCACAACCGAAAATTGAGAAAGCGCATGGCTCTCCTCAACAAGAAATAGAAGAATATGCTTTGCAATTGAGCAAGCAACAGTTAGACGATATAATTCCAGGACGGACAATTAAGCACCGGCAACACCTGGCACATGCTTAGGTTTCCTGCTGGACCCTGAGAATAACAGAAAAATCATAGACAAGCCATTAATAAGTTAATACACGCGTATGAGGGCACAGAAGAGGATGTTCAAAGATTGGAGCAGAAATACTAACCAGGCACCCCCTTGCAAACCTTCCTAGATACAACGGGAATTCAACGCAAAATTAGACGAGGAATTCACGGAGGCAGAAACCGCGCGGACCTACAAAAGTTGAACACCAAATCAGCCCCAGGCCAGAGGGTATAACAAACAAGACCCTCAGGACCTCGATGATGGTATCTATCACAATCTAACGGAATATATAAACGAGTGTTGAATAAAGGGAGAAGTACCAGCTCAGTGGAAGAAAGCAACGATAACGCTTATTCCAAAACCGGTAAAAAGCTTGAGATCGACAACCTCAGACCGATCTCTCTTACATCCTGCTAGGAAAATTCATGGAACATGTAATTTAAACAGAGTAGATAACTTCTTAGAGGATAAGACATATACCCGGTACAATGATAGGATTTCGAAAAACCGTTTCGACACAAGATGCGATGCTTCAACTTAAGCATCAGATAATGACTATAAAACGCTCTACAAGGGCCATCTTGGGCCTTGATCTTAAAAAGGGTTTTGATAATGCAAACCACGCAACCATATTGGAAAACATCGAGCGATTAGGACTAGGGCAGCGAACGTATAACTATATCAAGAGCTTCTTATCAGATAGGAAAGCAGTCTTCTCCGTCGGAGGACTCGCGTCACCCGAAATCGACATCGCTTGGGGCCGGCACGCCGCAAGGCTCTGTCTTCTCCCCGATGCTGTTCAATGTCGTCTTGATGGGACTCCCCGAAAAACTAAATCACATAGAGTCCCTCAATCACACAATATACGCGGACGATATTACTATCTGGGTCTGTGATGGTAGCGACGGATCAATAGAACGACTCCAGACCGCAATAAACACAGTAGAGAAACACCTCATAGGAACAGGCCTCACATGCTCTGCAGAGAAGTCCGAACTTCTCTTATACCGTCCCACACTTATAGGGAAGACCTCCGAAAGGATACGAGAGAAACGAGGCTCATGAGGAAATCAAGCTACACACCAAGAACGGGCCGAATATACCAATATTCAATCAGCTCAAGGTACTGGGTCTAATAATCGAGAACAAGGTACAAACGGGGAAACCATAAGAAAGTTAGACACAAAGGTATCGACACCATGAGATTAATCAAACAAATTACTAACAAGCACCAGGGTATGAAGGAAGAAAGTATCATACGGCTCATGTAATCATTCATAATCAGTCAGATCACATACATAGCAGCCTTCCACAATTGGTTTGCTGCTGAAAAGACCAAAATTAACAGCCTCATAAAAAAGGCATACAATCTAGCACTAGGATTCCAATCATACGAGCACAGATCTCTTCCTTAAGTTAGGACTACACAACACACTGGACGAACTCATAGAAGTGCAACAAACCTCCCATGGAACGAATAACCGAAACCAAAACAGGACGGCATATACTACGCAAGCTAGGAATGAATTACCACATCAATACGGGGAAAAGAGGTCGATAACGAGAGAAATTCGCGACAAACTCCTAGCACAATATACGCAAGAACATGCATCCAGTTTACAACAAGGGAAGACGCACGAGTAAAGCAGAGAAAATGATCCGATGCTATGGCTTAGACGACAGTGCAGCCTTCGTAGACGCGGCTGAATAACCACAGAGAAATAGCTACGTGGCAGTAGTCGTAGATCACACCAAAAGCCCCTTACAAGCGTGTCAGTTATTACCAAACATTCCGAGACAGCAGAAGAGGTAGCCATTGCACTAGCATTGGTCTCCACAAACGCTCAATACATATTTAGCGATTATCAGGTGGCCATTAGAAACTATGCTAAGGGTAGGACCTCTCCTGAGGCGTGGCACATAATCATAGTGAACAAAGCAAAATTCTCTAACGCAGAGAAGAACGGCAGGCAATTGCTCTGGTTCCCAGCGCATACGACTCCAGGCATTCACGCAATCAGCCCCAACGAGGTAGCACACCGCGAAGCTCGAGGTCTTACTCGCCGAGCTGAGCAAGGAGTGACTTCCATTGGTCAGGGGAACGCGGAGGACATCAGGAGAGAAAAATACAGATTAACAAAATTTAGCGATAGTACAAAATTTTATCAAAATCGGAGGGGATTATTACCACCGCCTCACACTAAACTGAACAGAACTCAGTCGGTTGCTTAGAGGCGATTACAAACAGCAACATATGTGAGTCCCGTGCAGTTAAAGACTTTCTACCCTGATATATACGCCAGCGATATCTGCAAGTTATGCAAATCTGCGAGAGCCACCCTTCAACACATGTTGTGGGGATGTAAAATATATCAAGAAAAAATGGCAGTCTCCCTGGAAAATCTACGGGCGCGGTGGTCGGCCACGCTGCCCAGCTCAGAACTCCAAGACCAACTTTGGGCCGTCCAGCGAGCCATGGATGCCGTGCGGGAGCAACAGCTCCCAGTGGCCATCTAGGCGGCCCCAGGCCCGGGCCTCCCACTCGTCGGATTTCAAAGAAAGTTATGTCACTCACTCATATCTAACAGTGAACCATGTGTGTCAATTTCACCTGAAGTGTCACTTCTAGCGCGCGAAAATGATCTGGTTCACGTAATGCGTTGCCACCCGAATGGCAAAGCAAGGTCGAGATGGACGCACGGTACGCCGACCTAAAACACGAGTTTTTTCGCATCCAAAGCGGAGGCACTGCAGGAGTGCTACCTTAAAACGCCAATTACGAAAGACGCTAGCAGGGAGCGCGGCGAAAGAAGCCTTAAAACGCCATCACATGGAACTAATTCACGTGAACGTGCATTGTTGCTTATAAAGCAAATAACGCAAATGCAGGAAAGACAATATGAGTAGAAGAAATAGCTTATAAATGCGTAGCGCAAATGTTCCCAAGTTGGGATATTGCTAGAGGGCATACCAGTGAAACGATATATTTGATGGTTATTCAATAGATCCTAGTGTATGGATAAATCTCTACAATAAGTGGGTTCGTGATCATCATAGATTCCTAAAATTATGATAGCATGTATCTCCAGGACTGCTCAATTTTCTTCGATTTGCGCATACTAATTAAGGTAGCCGCCGCTGAAAAACATGGGAAACAGTGTCATGGCTCCGTGAAGCGTTGGGGCTAAGCGATTTCCTTAACGCATCGAAGCGGCCGTGTTCTCGACGACTTCTACGGCAAATCGCGTTTGCTCCAGCCTATCGAGTCTACACTACCAGATTAGAAGGTTGTACACCTCGTTGTCTACTATATGATCAAGAATTTTGTCGTAATTAAATCATGGCAGAACACCATGAACAGTGGAAGGTAACCTATAAAATGTCGAAGTCATTGTTCGCAACCACAGTAGCCTAATAACAACTGCACTTCATCTAAAAAAAGTTGTAACTAAGACACGGCCGCATCAACTGTCGTTGGCTAGAATGAAAGCAGGTCAAGCAACACAGCCCCAATAAATGTAGTAGCAATATATTGTACAAAAATGGAACACTGTGTTTTATCAAGGCGCGAATTCTGCATGCTGAAATGCATAATAGTGGCAAATTAGTGAGCATTTTGTCAGATGCTCTCACTACCATAATTATTGCAGAGCTCGTATAAAGGAATCAGATACAACGAAGTAATGTGGTTGAAGGGACACACGGAACAGTTTGTCAAAAAATACACACACAATATATGAGTGTATGCCTGTTTCAATTTCAATGTTATATATGTCAAATGTCAACCGGAACAAAAGCCTCTGTTAAGCCGCATGACATTTATCTCGTTGTGCTCTGTATGTTTAAGGAAGAAAGTGAACTCAACTAAATTCAAGTAAAATTAGGTAGACAGTTTGTAGACTACACAGGAATGGATAAAAGTGACTTTAGATTTTCAGAGCTCCTTGATCCAAACGAGAGCACTCGTTATGAATAAGATGAATTGTACTTCCTATCGCTATTACATTTTTTTATAGCAAACATGTCATGAAGCGGCGAACTGTTGATCACACACATTCAGGTAGAATATTACGTATTGAGCCTTGCTTTAGAACAGTAAAGAGTACGGAAGAAGCGCCCAATGAGTAGTTTAAGGTCATGTGCATACACACCAGCAACCTTGTTCACGGACGTCCTATTCAAGCTCGGCGACAGTACAGTTGCTCGCATGAAACCTTCGCCATTCTCGTGCAGGATGAAGGTGCGGTTAATGACCGAACTGTAAAAAAACACTTTTTGCTTGAATTATCAGGCACTATATAGGCACATGTGCTTCCATAATAACCATCGTTCTTTTTTGTTTTATATTGCCCATATATAGATGCTACTTTCAAGTTTCTTTGAAATATTACATAAACGATGCATTTCCTTTACAGAAAGATACACCGGGGGGCCCAAGGCGCGAAGACGGACCTTGAGTCGGTTCCGTGGTTTTCGCCCAAAAAACTGACTCGTTGGACATACGGCGCACAGCTCTTCTCGCAGATACGACCAGTACTTCCGCACCCCCACTGACATCATTCAAGTTAAAGGCGGAGCAGTGAACTCTCGTTTCGGATGATTCTCTTGGATGCGTGGCCCAGCCGCATCGCTAACCTTAGCCACAGTCTTGAACGAAGAAGAAGCCATGTAGCTGCTACAAGGCCAACATGGAGACAAGAAGCTCACTTCTGTACATGTCGTGCAATGACAAACTAGCCTTCAAACCACCATCATGAGCCTTGGCACAAAACTCAACTTTGCATTGCCCGATCCCTAATGTTGCCCTCCATCGCTTGTATGAGAGAGAAAATTAGACATGTTACACTTGACATAAATTCTTGATAAGCACCACCTAATAAATGCTTTTGCCCATTTTCGCGGGAAGGTAATAAAGCTAGGAAGTTGCGGTTTAAAACTACTAAAGGTATATGAATGAAATTTTGCGTCCTAAATGGAATTTCCTTCAACTTTAATTTATCCAAAGTTTAGCTTCCTTTAGCGTAGAGTTCAAGGAATTTCCATTTAGGAAGCAAAATTTCATTTGCGTCCTTAGGGTTTCAAGTTAGCTTCTCGTTGTCTGTAGAACTGGGAACAGCGTGAACGTCAAAGATACAAAGGCTACCGATGGAGTCAACGCCGCCGGTGAATTTACCATGGTTCCAATTGAAAAGCCAAGTAAGTGTGCTACAGACATTCATATTAGTGAACCCGCTGAGAACAGTGACAGCGGTAAAATGTAGCTGAGAAAATTATATCAGAGGAAATAGAGTTCCGTCAGAAATTAACTCGTTTAACACGTGCATGAGGAGGGACGACCACAGAGGAAAGGCGGTTTCGTCAACTACAAGCAGTTTAACACTATCTGAATGGAAATCGCCATCCTTAATATCGTCTAAAGCACGAAGGTTGACTTGCGTGAAACAACAATCGAAAATACCCGTGTGATTAACGAAGAAACCCCAGCCTAAAATAGTGTGAAAGGAACGCAATAGCAGCTAAGTCCGCTCGATGATCTGCGAAGGCCTTTGTGTGCCGGGTAGAGCAGTTAAGGGAGTGCGATGTTTCTTTTGCGCACTCGCCGTTTCACTAGGCAGCTGTTTCAGAATCTCTCGTAGTAATCGAAACATTTGGAAGCTAATGTCACTGACGGCGACTCCACTAAGGACCATGGTAGACAAGGACGTCAAGTCATTTGACATATAATTGAATTTCGTTGGCAGCGAAGCAACCAAGCCTTGTGCGTCACGTTTGTGACGTAGTTCGTGACTCGGGAACTTCAGGAATCTATTTTTCTGCTGATTGAATTTGATACGGCAGCATAAGGGAGAAAGTCAGTGACAACTTGCATATGGCTAGTGACGGATAGGCACTGATAGGCGATTCAGGCAGAATAATAACAATAGACGCTCCGGGGCCAGAGAAAGGTTTCTTTTTCTTTCTGAGGTAAACGTGCCAAAACCAGTTCTGATTATGAAGACTGCAATGGTGGAGGGCTCCGGATTTGTCCTGACCACCAGGGGTTCCTTAACGTGCACTACAACACAAGCACACGGGCGTTTTTGCATATCGCCTCTATAGAAAGGTGCTGCCGCGGCCGGGGTTCGATCCCGCGACCTGGTGCTCAGGAGCACCGCCTTAGCTGACTGAGCCACCGCGGCGGGTAGATAAAGAAATACGGAGGAAGGATGGCGCTCGCCGCATGTGCGGGGCCAATGCCACACCACGTGACCAACACCACAACAAGTAAAACATACGGGTGATTTGTCCGATACCCATGGTTATAAAGGGCGCCCTAACAATCATTCACCGATATTTAAAAATATACAAATGCCACGTAGCTGGACAGAACCAAGGTAATGTAGTTTGCCATCACTTGGAGATACTCAAATCATTTTTTGCATTCCGCCTATTGGCATAATTACTCTTAAATATTTAATAAACTTCTCAAGTATTATATTTAGATGAAGAGCGCCAATGAGAAAATTGTAGAGCAACATGTAACACTCCCAATACAGCTTTCTGTTGCTCAACTCGTGCTTCACAAAATTGTGTTTCAGAGAATCAACTAAGCCTGCGAATAGTGTCGCGCGGCAGTCTGCCGTGTAATGACGGGATTCTTTCAGCTCTAAAAAACACTGTAATGTAGCACGTATTGGGCAAAAGAAACAGAATTTACTGAAGATATAAATATCAACTTTCGCTTTCGTAACTTGCAGTAACTTGCAGTAACTAAATCCAAGTTACTGCAAAGGCAACGGAACCACGGGCACTCAAAATTCTACTTTTTCGCAGAATCAGTTATCATCAGTTCCGTAAAATACGGCTTTGCTGCGTTAGATATACTCGCTTTATAAGCGGACTGTCAATATTATGTCAATATGGCTGTCAATATTAGTGCGATTTCCTCCGTGCTCAAGTTATCGTTGTTGTTATGGCGCCATCGTTACGTTGTCGTCGTGGATGTCGCCTGTATTCCACCACTTATTCTATGTCGTAACGAGCCAGAACATCTGAACAGTTTGTTCGTGTAACCAGGTGACGGAATCATGTACTGTGGCTGTTGGATTGCCATATCGCGTTGCACTGTACTAAAATAACGTTTTGCACATCTGCCACCAGTAAATATGTACCATAAAATATTCGTTAGTCTTGGCTGTTCTCTATTCTTAACGCCTCATATCGCACTCTTTCTAAATATTTTTCTATAGACGTATATCCACATTGTATTTATGCCCCGCCTTTCAGTGTAACTATTGTCTCTACCAGCTGGTGTTCATTCCAAAAAGCAATCCGCAATTCTAGCCCAAAGGTGGACGCTTTACATACGATATGAAATTGCTCGCTTTGGAATCAAGCTCCGGCAAACATTGATACATCCACTCTGACTTCAACTTTTCGCGATACAGTATGCATGGGAATGGTTTATGCGCAGTAGAAACAGCGCCCCCGCATCTACCAGGCATCTAATGCCAATGCTGTGATGAATCGCGCCACCATCGGCGTGGAAACAGACGGTGCGACTGAAAAACCGCTAACGTTAGTCGCAACAAAATAAAATATTTGCATAGTTTTACAGGTCCGCGTTCTGCTCATTCTGGTCATAGAGATGTTGCTGCTTGGGTGGGTAGCTATGCACTATGCGCAAGATGTAATTGAGAGCAGTAGAAGGCACAATGCTCCAAGAGCTTCGCTATCGTACTTAACGCTCGCAATGTGCACAATCAAATATGATCAACCACGTTGTTAAGGGTTCCGGATTAATTTTAACCACTAGGGGTTCTTGGCATGATCCTAAATATGAGTTGGTCACAAGAATACATTACTAACCTAGAAGGTTATGCTGAGAAGAGCCACGCCTTAGAAACTGAGCCTCCAGTGTAATAAGATAATGAAAGAACAAGAAAAGCATAATAATATGCAGAATCCCTCGTCATGAACGCCATTTTAATTCTTCCAAGTGGCTGTATACGTCATTTCTTTAGTGAAGGATAACTCTTTATGAGCTGCTTTGGAAATCTGCCGAGCGCTTCCATCGACATTAGCTAACTAAGTTTTACGGACGTAGAGAGTCGATACGTTGACATTTCTCATCGCGCTCAACGGCAAAAGGCGAGTCGTTGAGCACTAAACTAGAGGTGCATATTGTGAAAGCCTTGTGGTACAATGAATTGGAT
The DNA here is from genome assembly GCF_013339745.2 of Dermacentor silvarum. Classification (NCBI taxonomy): domain Eukaryota; kingdom Metazoa; phylum Arthropoda; class Arachnida; order Ixodida; family Ixodidae; genus Dermacentor; species Dermacentor silvarum. The sequence continues at coordinate 86,572,725 of NC_051160.1, forward strand.
ATCTACTTGCTTATGTCTCGCGTTTCACTACTGCTCCCCGAGCGTAGTCGCTCGAGTATGTTTTTGCAGGTACGTATTATTCAAATGTAAAAGGAGACTCATATAATGAGAAGAATAGCAGGTTGCAATGTAAACAGAGAAGGGAGAGATGTCAATTTTCAGTCTGCTTGTTACTGAAAAAGTAGAATGTTGCTGCTCAACTTGTTTTGAGCACTGCCACAACATTCAATACCTGCCACCCAAATACACAACTAGATTTATACCTACGTCGTAAATGATATTTAAATTCGAATAAACCAAACAAATGACACGTATGTGCTGTCCTATGCGCTAAAATAGTAGTCTTCAGTGAACGAAGACCTTCCTGGGCAAAATATCTTCCTTGGACTGGACTGGACTGGAAAAAGTTTAGTTAGGTCCTGCAGGACGCGATTAAAGCTAAACATTTCGACAGAATTACCTGTCTGGTTGGGAAAATTGATTAAGACTTAGAGATTGACTCCAACCAATTAAGGAAATTTACTAGCCTGACGTTTCGGAACCAATTCGGCTCCTTCTTCAGCGGGTATTCTTCGGAGGTGGCGGTGTGCCGCTTTTAAAAGGTCCCTCGTAAGAAAGGAGAGGAAGGGGGAGAGAGCGTAAGGTGCGGAAACACTTGACAGGGCACCTGTTCGAGACAGACAAAAGAGGGGGTGGGGGGGGGGGCGGGGCTTCGGCGTCGCTGGTCGGCTGGGTTGACCGATGCTGGGCGCCCTTTAGTCGCGGGAATGCGTTGACGGGGGACAGGGGGTGGGGTAGGGGGAAGGACAGGGGGGGGGGGGGAAGGAAGGACATCATCAACAAGGCTCAGCAAAGACTGGTGACAGCGCGGATACACGAGTGGCACACAATTATTAGGAAGAAAGAAGTCGACGCGTTCTGCGCCAGAAGACAGCTCGAACACAAGGTACCCCATCTTTTTTCATCAATTGATTCGTTTGCGAAGGCCATTGCGTCCTCAGAGGAAAAAAAACACCGCGAAACGCAGAAGAAAAAACTCTCTTCTTTATTCAAGCAAACCGAAAAATCAGGAGTGTTGGACAGGCACGCAGTAACCAATTTATCATCGAGAAAGCTCACAACAGAACAGACTTCAGTCCTGGCAAAAGGTCATAAATTCAACATCACCACAGATAAACTCCCCCTGCCCAAGATTGGCGCCGCCTCGAGAGCGGCATCCAGCAGCTGGACCCTAAAGTGCGGGGAACCACTCAGATTAAAAGCAATAGGCATAATGAGGTGCAATAACACGCCGAAGAGAAAGAGAGAAAGAAACTTGTCGTCTGACGAAATAAGAGCACTGCGATTACTGAAGGAAGATAAGGACATTGTAATTCTACCAGCGGACAAGGCCAACTCAACCGTCGTGTTGAACCTGCAGGACTACGAGGAAAAGGCGGCCACCCTCCTTAACAGCCAAGACTACAAAAAATTAAAAAAGGACCCCACCACAAGGACCCAATCAGTACTGAATAAGACGCTGGTCGAAATTTTCCGAAACCACCCAAATTCTCGTAATCTTTATCTAAAATTAATGTGCAGGAACGGTTCCGCACCAGCCTTTTACGCCTTGCCAAAACTTCACAAACCCGGAATCCCCTTACGGCCAATCGTAGACTTTTCGTGCTCCCCACTTCGATCACTATCCACATACTTGCACCAGATTATATCACCCCTCACCGGAAGGACAGCATCCCACGTGCGCAACCCCGAACACTTCATCAAGCTCATATCAAATGTACGCCTCGAAGATGATGAATCCCTGGTCTCTTTTGACGTGATCTCTTTGTTCACCAGAGTACTCATTCAGTTAGCTATATCCGCAACAAGGGATGCCCTGGAACGCGACGGCACACTCGACGAGAGAACCCCCTTGAGTGCAGACGAGATCTGCCGCCTACTCGAGCTATGCCTGTCAAATACCTACTTCACCTTCCGAGGCAGCTACTACATGCAGGTGAAAGGAACTCCCATGGGGGCCTCAATTTCCGTCACCATGGCTAACCTAACTATGGAAAATATCGAAGACAGAGCTCTGAGTACCTTTTCCCCGAAGCCAAAAGTTTTCCTCAGGTACATGGTTGATTGCTTCTGTATCGTGAAGGAGTCGCAAGTCGAAAACCTGCAGAGCCATTTAAATTTCATAGACCCGGATATACAGTTCACGTCGGAGCGCGAACAAAACGGATCGTAACCATTCCTAGATGTACAGGTTGCACGAACCAACGGCAATCTAAAATTCTCAATTTACCGAAAACCAACACACACAGGCCGCTACCTACACTATGCGTCCAACCATCAGGCAAACCAGAAGGCATCGGTCGTAAATTCTTTATTGAAAAGAGTCGAAACTCACTGCACATTTGAATCAGATCAAAAGAAAGAAAGGAGAACGGTTCTCAACGAACTCAAAAGGAACGGCTATACAACGGAATTCATTCGAAAAACAACCCGACAACAAAAAAGAAAAAACAAACAACGAAACCTCCAACCGTTGACTCCCCCTCGACCATAGAAACGAGTGTCCATCCCATACGTCAAAGGTACCAGCGAAGGTCTCAGCTGAATATTCAAAAAAGAAGGCCTCAAAGTCGCGCATAAACCGATGAACACTTTGAATATCCTCATTCCTAAACCAAAAGACCGTCCACCAAAAGAAAAAGCTCAAGGCGTCGTCTATAAAATCAGCTGTGCCGACTGTCCGGCGTCGTACATCGCGGAAACCAAAAATCTAAAAGAAAGAATCAGACAACATGAAAATGACGTCAGAACATTCAACCGAATATGCAGCGCCGTCACTGAACATTCCGAAGACACCGACCACAAGATTTCTTTCCAAGAAACCGAAATCCTTCAAACAGAGACAAACTGGCGAAAAAGGATACTAGTGGAGTCATGGCACATTCAGAACACAGCGGTTAATATACACCGCGTGAAGGGCATTTTTCCCTCTTTGTATGTTCATGGCCTTGCAGACGCGACGAAGGGAAGAAAGGACCCCCACTCTAGGTCAGCAACACCAAAACAACTCGTCCCCTGTCCCTCGTCAACGCATTCCCGCGACTAAAGGGCGCCCAGCATCGGTCAACCCAGCCGACCAGCGACGCCGAAGCCCCCCACCCCCTCTTATGTCTGTCTCGAACAGGTGCCCTGTCAAGTGTTTCCGCACCTTATGCTCTCTCGCCCTTCCTCTCCTTTCTTACGAGGGACCTTTTAAAAGCGGCACACCGCCACCTCCGAAGAATACCCCCTGAAGAAGGAGCCGAATTGGTTCCGAAACGTCGTGCTAGTAAATTTCCTTATTTGGTTGAAGTCAATCTCTGTCTTAAGGACGCGCTTAGGACGTAGCGGGCGTCTCCCTCGTAGGGGCCGACAGGGAATACCTGGTGGTCGTTTCGTGGGCCTGGTGGACGGCCCATTGCTGGTCTGCGAGAAGCGAGCTTCTGAGGGACTTCTCCCACTTGTCCGAGGCAGAGTCGGGATGAGCGTTTCTAAACTCCCAGAGCATGTGTGCGAGTGTCGCCGTGTATCTGCACGAGGGGCACATGTCGCTGGGGTACGCGTCAGGATAGATAACGTGGAGTTTGGCGGGGTTTGGGTATGTGTCTGTTTGTAATAAGCGTAGGGTTAGCGCCTGCGGTCTTTTATGTTTGGGGTGTGGGGCCGGAAAGATGCGGCGTCCAAGGTAGAAGTGTTTTGTGCTTTCATTGTACGTAATGGGTGCATCCCGGTTGGTCTTTATCTCGGCGAGATGCGGTTGCCCTGGGACGGCGCGGTCAGTAAGCGCACGCGTTGCGATCTCTTTGAGGTTTGGCGAAGCACCCGGCACCCGGCCGAGATGGGCGGGGAACCAGACGACGGTGTCGTGCATGAGGGTACTCTGATCTGCGCTGCGAAGGATGCGTAACGCCTGGAAATCTCTTCCTTCTGCGGAAATTCCTGCGTCAGGATTGTGGAACTCTAAACGGACAGTGACAATAGAAATGTAGCCCGTGAATGTAGGCTAGTCAAACGAAAAAAATTGTAAGCGGTAATACTCTTGCTGCAGTGTGCACATATACTATACAGGGTGTTTCATTTTAGCTCCACCAAATTTTTAAAAATTGCCTGTGGCAGATAGCACAATTATCATCCTTGATCTAAACTACTCGATGAGGCGGCCATTACTTCCACGATAAATCAAATCACCTTATTGTATAATTACCAGAATTACGCTAATTAAATTTTTAATTAATTATTTTACGGCTCACCTTTCAATATATGAATTATAGCCACTGAGTTCACAAGGCGTATCCACTTGGAACGAATTATCAGGGCTGAACCAGTTTCGAGATATTCATTTTCAAAGTGTCCGACGAAATACATGGGCTGTCCTTCTGCCTAATTTGTCCTTCCGCCTAATTTTCTTCCTACCGGTACTCGTAAAAAACATGTTCAAATAACCTTCCTAAAACAAAACTACATTTATCAGCATGATTAAAGGTTCGGTAATTCAAAAAAAACCGCTTTCTCGCTGTATTTTCTGTGCAGAGGAGCTGGTGACGAAACTTAGGGTATTTTGTTTAGCGATGGAATAGCCGAACTTCGGACGTTGACAATAACCGAAAACAAAAATGGTGCTCATCCTACCAATAACTTTTATATAATACTACACAAACATAGAATTTTTCGTTTATATTTACGATCCTCCGTTAATAGCGAACGCTTGTAGTTGACCATCGGTTCTTTTCCAAGTGTCAAGTCGCACTTTGCTGTAATCTTTACTGCATTTCACTGGGTAAGATGGTTCCGAGAGACGAAAAAAAAAACACGAGCACAAGTAAAAGAAACTACACCTAGCACAGCTGTTACATTTAAGAAGCGGTGTTAGGTGTCATCAAGTGTCACCAATTGTCACCACCGCTTAGGTGTACCTGACACACCAACTAGGCCCCCACTCGAGGAGAACCACGAGGATTGAGGTACCACCTAACTCCCTGCTTCAGCTTACCGCCGGCTCTAGGTGGGCTGACAATGGGGTGCCGTCGCTGCGTGAATGACCTCCTGAAATGAGGCGGAGAACAGCCTCGCACACGGGTACAATCTGATTTCCCAGGCTATTTGATAAATGATCCAAACGCATCCCGACACCACCACTTCTTTGTGAGGAAGAGCCAACTCGATCAGCCTTAATTTCCTGCGTTCTGATGTTATCTCGGACTTTGGAGATGATTTACCCCGTCCAAGTACTATTTTTCAAAGAAGCCAGTGGAACAACAGCAGGTGACAGAAATACTTTTTATTGGTCTCACATTCGTGTATGTCGCTCTTAGCTTAAGTCGACGGTTGCCATTCGTTATTCATTGTGGTACAGCTTAAGCAGCGCTGCAGTTTTTTTTTTTTTCGTTTTGACGGAGTTGTGCGGTATAATTGGTTCACTGCCCATTCTAGCCCATCACAGGCAGGTTAGGATGGTAACCAGGCGGAGCTCGTGTCGTCGGCGTCATTTCTTCGGCACACGCGCTGACTGTAAGAAAAGCGGTGTTAGATTTTATATATTTATAGCGATAACGTTTGTGCTTAAAATGTATAGCTAGAGCAAAAAAAATTCTAGATTTATTCTGCTTTCATTGTTGATTTTTGAATAAATGGCGTTGCTAGATTATAGCGACTTTATTTGCAGGCTCTTCTGTTTTTATGTCATACGTTATATGTACGAGATTTACGGTATAAATGTGGTCAATTTTCTCAATTGCTATTGATATTTTCGATCGAAAGACATCCCTTGAGTTTGTGTAGTCATCGGTTCTCATCCTTGTCCCAAGTCACGCTGTTCTATTTTACAACCGGCACTTCGCGTCACCTGGAACTGCTGGACGCAAGCTTTCCCACCTAAGTAGACGTTTAATGAAATCCACGTTGCCTGAGTAACTAGGTTATTCTAGGCGGAGCTTTGGTTTCATTGCTTATTTTCGAATAAATGGTGTTGCTAGATGATAGCCACTTTATTTGTAGCCTTTTCTGTTTTTATGTCGTATGTTATATTACGAGGTTTACGATATAAATGTGGTCATTTTTCTCAATTGCTATAGATATTTCCTCTCGAAACACATCCCTTGAGTTTGCGCGGACTTCGATTCTCATCCTTGTCTTAAGGCGCGCTGTTCTATATAACAAGCGGCGCTGCTTGTCAACTGGTACTGCAGGACGCAAGCTTTCCCATCTAAGCAGACGTTTAATGAAATCCACGGTGTCTGAGTAAATCACTAAGCCCGTCCTTGTGCTCGGTACCTGAGCGAGGGGAGCTGGCATTGCGGAGCCGCCACTCTACGAATGACCTGGTCAACTGGAAGTTACCTGATATCGGTACAAGATGGAAGGAGTTGTGGTAAATTTTATACTATCTGTATTGAGTTGGCGTGCGAGGTCCCGACAGTCTCACCGATTGAGTTTTGTATTGAAATAAAATAAGAGAAAATGAAATGAAAACAATGAAATCGAAAGAAAGACAGAGTGAAAGGGGGATAGTTTGCCAGATATCGGAGCATTTAGCAGCGTCAGGAAATGGATTGTGCACAGCAATGACTTGGCAAACTGGGTCGCAGGCAGCGTGGATACCAAGGGCTGAAGACTAGTAGATTTTAGTCGAAAGTAAAGCGGGATTAGACAGAAAAAGGATAAGCTGAGCGAAAAGATTTACGACATGCAAAAGAGTAATAGAGATTTAGAAGGAATAGAAATTCTACGAATGCGACGATGCAGTTACAAAAGTCCGCCTGTCGGACTCTCCGAGGCATCCTTAACTACAGTTGGCTCTACATCAGATCAGGCAGAGGTAACACTGGCACTTGAGCAAAAAAGAAACTCATAAACAATTTCACGACTAATATTTAGTGAGTGCTAAGGCGATTTATTTAAATATAATTCGCTAAAGTTTTAGAGTACCTGCAATGATTATGTTGTGGTACGAAAGGCGCCGCTGTTTGCAAGAAGTAGAGTTCTTTGAATGATTGACAGTTCGCACGAAAATTGAGATGGTGCAAAGATGGCCAGCAAGCAAGAGATGTGCTCGTTATTGAAGGGAGGATGATAGGACTATCAATGAGAGGAATATCAGGCCTATATTAGCAGTATTGCATTTTAGACACAGTAAAAAGCGAGAAGAAAAACATCTGATTTTGTGCGGGAATAGTTCATGTGCACAATAAAGGTTATGTTTTTGTCAAAGTTAAGCCAATGGCTGTTGACTTTTTCCGTGACTTATGCGATGTGTCATTGATGCGAACTACGCATTGATGGATGCGTGATGTGGACGGAGCTTGAATGTTTGGAAAATGAAGGACGTAGGGCTTTCCTGCAGTCATTGCTAATTTGTTGGGGTGCGCCTAACCCGAGACTAGGGGTACTATAACGTAAAATGATTCCAAACTGTTTTGATTCCCATTTCTGCAATCAGCCTCCACGATTGGTCAAAGCATTTTCGGGCCACTCCGAACTTCGCCTGTCTGTCACGCGACGTCACGACAACCGCGAAAACTCACCACGTCAAAGTGATGTGTACGCGAAAAGGATGCATTAATATGCCGAACAAAACTGAAAATCTTTCTCAATAGCCACAGACTGCCCCGTTCCGAAAGTAATAGAATATGGCTGCCCGCCGATCGCTCAGGCCCTCGCTACTCGCACCTGCCGGTGAGCATGTATTTATTTGTGCATGATAAACGTTCTTGCGTGGCAGTAAAACGTTATCGAGCCTTTGCCGCATGCATACGACATCGCTCTGCCAACTCTTCCTTGCTGAGGATCCGTTTTAGCGGCATACTTATCCTTCCGTTGCACGCCGCCGCGACTTTCGACCAGCCACCGCAAGCTAAGTAAGGCGAAGCGGACCAATCGGAGAAGCCGGCACCACTCTCTTCATGCGGTTATCTATTTTCACTGTGCTGGCTCGGCCCCATCGAAACCCTCTGCACTAGAGCGTGCTCCTCGCCTCTTGTCAGCGAATTAGATAAGAAAAGCCGCTGAGTGCAGACAATGTTATTCGTTTTGAAAGGGAACAAATATGACCTCCTATAAACGAGGAGAGTGTTTGATTGGGTTGTTCAGACAACGCTATGGGTCAGCGCCCGATGCTTGCATTGGTGGTTAAGTAAATTTGACGTCAGGAGTTTGGAATCAAAACTGTTTGGAATATTTTTACGTTATAGCGCCCTAGGTTTAGTATAACAGAGCTATTTGTTTGTAATCACGAGCGGATTTTGGCAGAAATAAACGGAAATATGTTGTCCGCGTAGGCTTGTGCTAATACACCTGGAGGAAGAGGCTGCTACAGTAATCAACGATTAACCAGATCCCATTACCGCGGATGAATGGGTGGCCAATGCGGGCTTTTGTTGGAGTTGCTGAGACTTCGCCGGCATTTGAGTGGTATGTCGCGCTGTGGTTGTAATAAATGTTTCATGACTTTAGAGTAATAGCATTTAGTGATAATCGATTTGGGGTCGCTGTGGTGCCTCGGAAACGCTGACCCTGCGTTGCCTACCCATACTATCCGAGATTCGTCATTACATTTGATAGATCCAGGGGCGTTACCCTCGACATTCCGAACAATCTCAGAAGAAGCATGCTGGGACTTGCGTCATACCGACGACCATGAGGTGCCTGCGTATTCCGCTTAGGTGCTGCTTTAAATCTTGCTAACAAAAAAACTATACAATTACCATACCGGCGACCATACCGGTTTTCCTTTAGGGGTACATATAATACTCATATAAAACAATGTTTGCCAACGTAAGTTGTTTTCGCAAATCATGCTTAAACAGATATTGCAGTATAACACAGAGTGATTTAAAGCTTATTGTCGAGAACAATGTAACACCATTATTTCGAGTTTACACAATGCAAAAATACGACGACAAGGAACCGTTACACCCGGGACCACTGCATTGGTCAAATCCCGGAAAAGAAAAAGGTCCACTGCAACTTATTTTGCATATTGCTCAAAAAGGCTTATATTTCAGTTACGAGAATACTTTGTTCATTCTTTTTGCGTTACTACAACTTCACAGAATAACCTTATTTGTCCAATATTGTTATGAGGAACCCCACCTTTAGATAACACAACGCCAAGTAAAGGTATTAGGTTGTAATAGGATACTAGTTCGAAATCGCGAGACTCGCTCCAACTTTTGAGTGTTGTCTCTTACTTCTGTTAGTGACATAGTACTTGGAGTGTTTCATTGCTGTAGTGTGTACTTCCAGCAATACCGTAAACGTTCAACGTTGAACTTTCAAAGCGAATATTTCCTGGCGTCATTTCCACATTTATCGGGTGCTTGCTACTGATATTGGTTACACAACATTGTCCACTTTGCAATTTGTTTGCATGAACACACAGCTTAGGCAACCGGATAACGTGAAGCTGTGACACTGGGTACCTCAAAATTTTGGACCCATAACCCTGATCGGGCGTGCCTGCGACTGCGTAGGTGCCCGATTAGATAAATAGGAAGGAAACTAAGAACTCGACATCAAAAACACTTGAGTGTGGAGGAAAAAGTGAAGGGAACAAAATGGGTTGAGAGCGTGCATTCAGCATGAGCGTAGGAGCAAAGAGCGCGTGGGGAACAACGTTACAATGAAGTAGTTCACTACTAAAAGTGAAAAAGTCGCCAACAATTGCAACCGAGCGAAAAGATACCCAAGCAAAATGAAAACAGAGCGTGTATTGTCACGGTGTAGGCAATGTTAAGAACCAGAGAGAAGGAAAATAGTAACTAATTAACGCTTTATTGGGTGAACTTTGGTTCATGGGACACTCTTATCATAAAGATAGCCGCGAGCACCTTCGTCGATCGTCGTTACCTTATCTTCTGTTCAAACGCGTCGACATTTTACGATGGCTCACTAAGCTCATGTGTAATTCTTGGCGATCACGTTAGTTCCAGAATGTTCAGCCCTACTCTCGTACCCCATGCAATACGATTACAGACAACATTATTTTACGGTCGAATCGGCGACGTTCAAGAAAGTTCCCATACATGAAAGCCCGACATGCACCAAGCAATAAATCGGTAACAGCGGCTAACCAGTGAAATGTGGTCACCATAAAACTAGCCTGTGAATGCGCGATCATGAACAATATGAGCGGGAACATGACACCATGTATCATTATGCTTCGAAACCTGCTTCAGGCGATGCGCGGCGGCTGCCGCCGTAAACAATCTTCACTGGGGGTGGGTGCTCATGTGCTAACAGCTGTCCGTGCCAACGTGTGTTTGCTTCTAAGAAATTGTCAAGTTCATACGGCCGACCGTGCAGGGATAGCACGTAAAATTTCTTCCCTTTAGCTGCACTTTGTGCACTAGTTAAAGGACTACAGCGTCTTCGTATTGATTTTACCAGTGCAGCAGGTCCCGTTGGCACTTTCTTATTATTTTGCGACAGTGCACGTCAAGTTCTCGGTGAGTTCGTAAAGAACCTATACTCGCTAAACAGGAAGTGCAGCCAAAGTGCCCGTGTATGTTCACGCGGCAGCCAAGCTTCGAACAGACGACGGTCTCCAGCTTAGAGCTACGTGCGAATACACGCCAAGGCCCATTGCAAGCTTGACTTACTACTATTATTTTTTTAGCTTGCACTGCGTTCATCCAGACACAAATAAGGGCGTCCCTGCTGTGAATTTTAACATAAAGCAAACGTTTGATGATGCCGCGGCGGAGAATAATAAAATAAGAATCGTTGCGGCAGTTGGTTGATGTGGGGTTATTACTGCAGGCAAGACACAGACTTAAAATGCAGCTTTCAGCCTGCATATTTGAGCTGGATTTGAGGCTCGATAAAATAAACCACGTTTCCTAATAAATAGTAGCGACGACAGATAAATAAATCAGAAAGTTTCGTGTTTTAAGGGACAAATTCGTGTGAAAAGAGACGCTTCTAATACATTCGTGCGTCAGTTCACCGTCCATTAGTTAATACATGCATAACCGGGGAAAACAGTCTGCAGCACCCTAGAGCTACACAAAAGCCAAAATTCTTTTTTTCTGGCGCAAAAAATTTCAGTATAATCAATCCATTGACAAGTTCATTCACTGGATGTGTTGGTCTATGTAGGTAATTTCTGATTAACAATTCACAGGCTTTGTGATAAAACCAACATCTAACTTACTGCCACAGCGTGTGTTGCACTCCTCACAGCTTGAAAAATTATTACTCCCAGTACCACAATGTGTGTGGTCATTAGGAAAGCAGGATCCCACTTTCGGGTTCGAGTGCCAACCTCCATCTTCACCGTTGCACTTATTGGTGCAATTTAAATTACCGCAGGGCGGCGCATCTGTAAAAACAAAGGGGTTACTATTACCTTATTTTGCACAGACCACCCCCCCCCCCCGTAAAAATTTATTGAGAACAACAAAATGCATTCATTTGCTTCCGCTGTAGAGACATAAGAGGGAGTTCAATTCATGAAAGAATCTGCTTAAATAATTCTATAAGTGGCGCAATACCCGCTGAGCCGCGATAGCAAAAAAACTGTTTTCGTGGTGATGTGCATTACTGTTGTAATATTTCTTTTCGCTACAGTTTTCCCGAAAAAAGTACTGTATTTGATAGGGTGCAGTGAGATTAGTACAATTTAAAGCCCGTAGAAAATTAATACAGAAACAAACGCTTTTAGGACCAATGCATTCTGCGAATCCATTTTTAGCGTATCATTTTACAGGTGGTTCCACAAAGCATTAGCAGATGTACCAGCGTGCTCATACAAGGCAAGAAGTTGCGCGTGTTGCGCGAACGTGCATATGACGGCAGCAGCTAGACATCGACGGCGACGAAGTTAAGATGTTGTTGGTGTAGATAGTGTATGCTGCGTGGCACTCATTCCCTGGTTGAAGCTACTTCGCAGTAGCGACATTGGTTCGTGTCTGACCTGATTTCAGGTGTTCTTTGAAAAATAATTGTTCACAGTCACTCTAGCGTACGCAAAAGAGGATGAATGAAAAAGCCTGCGTGCCCACGAGACATTCACTAAATTACTTGATATCCTCATTCGAAGGCGTTGCAACTTCTTATTACTCGTTTTACCCACCAAAGGTCATGTGTTTGAGTGCCCTAATTAAGTGTACTTTATTTACCTCTGTCCTAATTAACTTCGACCGTATGGAACTGGTGGTAGTGGGAACACTTTGGGGGCAGTAGAATTCACGACTTTTCGTTATGAATTTTCGTCGTGAATTCGACTACCACCAAAGCTCGGGGGTTCGACTCTCACGAAAGGTCGTGGATTTGAGTGCCCTAATAAATTTGACCTAATTAACACCAAAGGTCGTGGGTTCCATCATCAACGATTGCACCATCAATTTTGGTGCCATTGAATTTTGGTGCTATAGCGCCGGACGGTCAATTTTTCAGCCATGAGACATCTAAGGCTTTCACCTTAATAAATGCGCGACCGGTCATAGCATAGAACATCTGCCTAGAAACAAAGTGCCCTAATCACATTCAGTTCAGCCATACATGCTCTTGTGCCAAACGAGACTACGTCTTTAAAACGCGTGGTGCTTTCGTCACTTGCCAGTTTCTCGAATTCTTGCACTGTGACTGCTCTTGCTTTGCAGTGTTGCGCTAGACTGCATCATTTGCGAACAAACGACATTCCCGATTTGTTTTCTTGTTAGCAGATAACGCTGGGCACAGACTATGCAAAGTTGTAACGCGTTCTTCATTGGCCCTGTTTGACTACTTTTATAATTTCTTCGCCGGTGTGCAAATCTCGTTTCTTTTGGGTGGCGGGGACACAACGATGTCACATTTTCGCCACGGTAGAACACAGTGGCACAATACAAGTCATGACAGTAACTGTTTCTTTGGCGAAATTCTGCCCAGAGTAGCAAGTATCTACAAAGCACAGCATTGGCGGTGAGTACACGCGGTGATCGTTGAAATGTGATCGGCGGGTCAAGCACGTCGGCTATTATACACACCTGTCAAAGAGTCCAGCGTAATGGCCTGTACCCACCTACACTCCAGACTCTCATCATCCTATATTTATGTCCACTGCAGGACGAAGGCCTCTTCCTACGATTTTCAGTTACCCCAGTATTGGCTAGCTGATTCCAACATGCACCTCCGAATTTCGTAACTTCATCACTCCACCTAGTTTTCTGCCGTCCTCGACTGCGCTTCCCTTCTCTTGGTATCTATTCTGTAACACTAATGGTCCACCGGTTATCCATCCTACGCATTACATGGCCTGCCCAGCTCCACTTTTTCTGTTAATGTCCACTAGAATATCGGCTATTCCTGTCTGTTCTCTGATCCACACCGCTCTCTTCCTGTCTCTTAAAGTTAGGCCTAACATTTTTCTTTCCATCGCTCTTTTTGCGATTCTTAACTTGTTCTCGAGCTTCTTTGTCAACTTCCAAGTTTCTGCCCCATATAATGCAATGATTGTGCACTTTTCTTTTCAACAACAGTGGTAATCTCCCAGACAGGATTTGGTAATGCCTGCCGTGTACACTCCAGCCCAATATATTTCTTCCATAAATTTCTTTCGCACGATAAGGGTCCCCTGTGAGTAATTGACCTAGATAAATGTACTCCTTTACACACTCTAGAGGCTGACTGGCGATCCTGAATTCTTGTCCCCTTGCCAGGCCATTGGACATTATCCTTGTCTTCTGCATAATAATATTCAACCCCACTCTCACACTTTCTCTGTTCAGGTCCTGAATCATTTGTTGTAATTCGTCCTCATTGTTGCTGAATAGGACAATGTCATCTGCAAACCGATGGTTGCTGAGATATTCGCCGTTGATTCTCACTCCTAACCTTCCCAGCCTAAGAGCTTGAATACTTCCGCTGAGCATACAGTGAATAGCGCTGGAGAGATTGTGTCTCCTTGCCTGACCCCTTTCTTGATAGGTAATTGTTATTTTCTTGTGGAGAACTAAGGTTTCTGTGGTATCCTTGTAGATATTTGCCAATATATTCACGTATGCATCCTGTACTCCTTGATTACGCAATGGCTCTATGACTACTGGTATGTCTACTCAAATCAAATGCCTTTTTCATAATCTATGAAAGCCATATAAAGAGGTGTATTGTACTCCACATATTTCTCGATTACCAGATTGATGACATGGATGTCCTCTATCGGAAAATATGTCTTCCTGGTGAGCTCGTTCGCTCGTTCGCGTGAACCGAGCCAACGAGCCCAGCGTAGGATAAAAGAGCGAACGCGGAGTGCAGGGGTTGATAAAATACGGCGATAGCGAAGAGAGCACGAGGAGGAAAATGGAGGAGGAGGATGAAGCACAACCATGAGGTGGCAACCGGAGGAGGAGGATATGGCGAAAGTGTGAGAAGAAAAGCGTAGTGCCCCTACAAATGGTGCCGTGCGGCGACGACCGTTGCGATATGGCGCCACAGCAGGGCACCGTTGTCTGTTCACCATTCACGTCCTCTTGGTTGACTGAAGTCAAGTGTTGCCCTGATTGCATTGGGAATTATATGGTGAATATTTTATACAATATTGAAAGCAAGCTAACGGGTCTACAATTCTTCAATTCTTTATCATCTCTCTTCTTATCGATTAGTATATTGTTCACATTCTTCCAGCTATCTGGTACACTTGAAGTCGTGAGGCATTGTGTATAAAGGGCGACAAGCTTTTCAAAGATGATATGTCCACGATCTTTGAATAAATCGTCTGTTATTTCATCTTCTCCTGCAGCTTTTCTCCTGGTCATGTCTTGCAAGGTCCTTATAATTTCATCGCTAGTTATAGAAGGAGCCTCTGTATCCTGTTCAAATCACTACTTCGAATCAACGTAGCTTGACTGCTCTGGGTAATGTACATGTCGTATAGAATTCTTACGCTTCTTTTACTATGTCATCAAAAGTGCTAATGATATTACCCTGCTTATCTTTCAGTGCATACATCTTGCCCTGTCCTATGCCTCCAGAATGTACAATCTTGCAATCTTTAATAACATTTTGCGGCCGTCGACCGGTAAACCGATCAGCGCCGTGCAACGAAGCGTATCGGCGAAATGGTCAAGTGTACGCACATGTGCGCAATGCGCAGCGCAGTGCAAGTGTCCTCGGCTGTGCTGTTCTGCAAGGCGGAATTACCCCATGTGCTTTCTGCTGCGGTATCGACTCCCTTCACCTTTCATTTTATATGAACGCCTATACACAGCCAAGTGGACAGATAACGCCCGCAGACGTTGCTGTGTTTGGGCTCACATGTTCCAGAGCGCAGCTCCTAGGCTCGTGCGACCCGAGCGAACGAGCCCATCGAAGGATGAAAGAGTGAACGCGGAGTGCAGCGGTTGATGAAATACGGCGAAAGCGAAGAGAGCGCGAGAAGGAAAATGGAGGAGGAGGGTGAAGCAGTACCATGAGGCGGCAAGCGGAGGAGGAGGATATGGCGAAAGCGTGAGGAGAAAAGTGTAGAGCGGTGCAGGACGTGATGTATGCGCGACGACCACTAAGATATGGTACCACAGCAGCGCGCCGTTGTCTGTTCGCCAATGACGCCATCGATAAAGCATGCGGCGAGAGCGTTCACTGATACCATACATAGAAACAAAGCCCTGCATGAGTGGAGGTTTATCTGCGGCTGCTGCTGTGAATCGTGCCGACACGTCACTCGCGAGCAGCCTCTAGCGATCACCCGATTAGCGATGCAGTTGTCCCATACTTGGGCCCCGCAGGGGCGTCTGCGCAAGCAGGCGTTTGGTGTGTTGCGACACCACGGACCCGAGCACACGGGGGTTGGACCCTCCCACGCGTAGTCGTGCGTGGCTTAGCCGTGTCTGGGGAAAGGGGGATCCTGGAGGTTGAGCTAATGCCGGGTGTATGGACCTTTAAGGCCATCCGGCGGAGGCAACACACCTCTTTGGCCTCTGCTTCACATAGACGGCACCCCCGGACTGACCCACCCGGGGGAAATCGGTAGTTGCCTTTTCCTGTCTCTCTCTCCCTCCAACCTTCGTCTTTCTCTCTCACTTTCAAATTGGCGCTGAGCCGTGCTCCCTCAAGGGCTGCAGAAGATAGCGTCAACCTTTCCCTTTCCCTCAAGAACCACTTATCCCATACTTGGGGAGACTCTAGGTGGCGTAGAGGATTGCGGAGGCACTCACATCGCGCTTCGCAGTTCCATGTTTTTTGGTGTTCCGCCCTAAACACCCAGGAAAGTTCGACTCCATTTTACTCGTGAAGTCAACCGGATCCGTGGACACCAGTTTTGTGACCCGGGAGCCGTTACTTACACCGCCACGTCAGAAGAAGCCCTCCACTACGTGGCTGCCTACTGATAGGTAGCAGACACTGGCAGCTGCGCCGGTGGTGCCGGAAACGCAGACGCTGACGATGGCCGAAGCGTCTGCGCTCAACACAAAGAACGCCGACGGGCGTTCCTCTGCTACGACGGAAGAGGACATGGACATTACCGGACCTTCGACGAGCAAGAACGACGGCATCAAGCCAACGACAACTCACTGTGAAACTATTGAAAGAACGACCACCGAGGACGACTGGCACACCGTCCTCACTTTGCGGCAAAGAAAACAACAAGCGAGAGAGAAGAAACAGGGACTAAGGAGACCCGCAGAACGAAAACCAGAGGAAAACCCACTGTGAACACAAAGGAAAAAGAAGGGGATGAAATACCCGCCGTTTCCGAAAGACGACTTCAAGATAGTGATTCGACCCCACCAGGGCTTACCACTACGAACAATCACCACCCCGGAGATAGCTGCGGCAGTCTCATCCGCCTGCCAACACACCATAACAGGTGAGCACTTTCTGTTACGGATAAAGCCGGGATCGAACATAGTTATCATATCAACCTCAGAACAAGAAGTGGCAGAGCGAATTCGTCGCATAACCACGCTCACACTAAATGGTCGCAAACATGCCGTAAACGTGTACGCGGCGAAGCCCTCAGGGGAGTGGTGCACGGGATACCAGCCAGCACACCCACTGGAACACTAATGGCCAACTTGCGGGTGAGAACGCAAGGGGTGCAAATAATACATGTACGCATGATGAGGGAAACAAAGAGTGCAGCGATCACCTTCTGTGGCCCGACTCTCCCGCGCTTTGTGTATTACTGTGGAGGAGAACTAGCCTGCCACCCGTATAGAGCAACGGTGCAGGTGTGAAAGATCTGCTACAGCAAGGGGTTGGATGGATGGATGGATGGATGAGGCTGAACCCTTTAAACCGGGCGGTGGCATACGCCACCTAGCCATGACTATTAACCTATTTTGTACTTTGTGGTGGGTGAAATTTCACCCCTGCCTTGATTTTATCCACCAATCAGATAACCTCTGTTTGGTTATTTCTACCCGCTTAAAGTCTATTTTGCCTTCACTGTCCCTAAACCCCAATGCTTTGAAAAAAGCACGCATCTATACGGGGCACCGTACAGATGCGTGCCCCCAACCGGACACTCGCGTCTGCCGCATATGTAGTACGAGGGACCCGCTTCACGGACATATGTGCACGCCAAAGTGTGCCTCGTGCGGGAGGGGGGGGGGGGACACGTCGCAGGTGACCGTAGCTGTCCACAGCGACTCAGACGGCTGAGAACACCCGCCAGGCAACCAAGAAAGCGCACGCCCAGCCCAAAGGGTAGGGCGATCCGATGGTTTACATCTGAGGAAGAGCAATCGGAACTTTGCAACCAAGTGAAGTCGCGATCGCCAAGCCGACACAGGACTCCGTCACCCAACAATCGAAGTTGAGTCCGAGCACCCTCCAAGACACCGCCTCCACCCCTACGGGGATCAATCTCAACGTCCAGGCCTTCACCGACAAACAACAGCCTGAAACATCAAGCAGGCGGATCGCAGCTACCCACTCAACCCACCACGGAACCGACGGGACAGAAGTCGACGCCACCTACGAACACGCACGTAAGCTGGGCAAGGGTCGCGGCTCCCAAGACCACCCCAATAATAGAAAGTGAGGAATATCAGAGAATAGTCGTAGAGAATAAGCAACGTAAATCCAGTCTTGCTGAACTACAGGCCGAACTCGCAGCACTCAAACAACATCTAGCAACTACGACCCAAAGCCAGAACGCACAAAACCAAACAACACAAAAGCAAACGGACACGACACAATACGTTACCCCCACGGCGCAACACGGGGAGGGACAGCTACGCAACATCGAAACCCAGCTCAAACTTCTCTTTGTGGAGATAGGAAATCTCAAGGAATATGTCGACGACTCCATCAAAGGGGTAAAAAAAAAACACGGAAACGGCGAAACCCAAGCCCCGGAGGCCGCGATCCCAAGGTCTTGTTAACGACTGAAACGGAGACAAATTCTGAGAGCTCGTATGATGGCTAAACAAAACACACGCAGTCAAGAGAATCTCGAGTTGTGGGAGTTCAACTGCCGTTCCCTGCACAACAAAGAAGCGGCACTGACACAATTCGTGGAAGCAGCGGCAATTGCACCAGATCTTATATGCTTGCAAGAAGCAGGCAAACCGAAGCGCTCAATAAGATGATACACATTCCACAAAAACACCGATCACACGGGGACGGCAATATTGGCTAGGAAAGATCTCGAGGTTAGCGTCGAAACTATACCGGGGATTCAAATGCCACATCAAATAGCCACGGTATGGCCGGTAAAGCGAGGTCACCCGAAGAACATCGTAGCTAATGTATACAGCTCCCCACGAGACCACAAGGCGGACTTCACACAAATTATCTTACACATCATGAATACCGTGAAACGAGGAGATAGAGTAGTATTGCTAGGGGATTTCAACGCCTGGCACACGGAGTGGGGTTACAGAAGGGACACAGCCAAAGGTACCAGCCTACCGAAGGCAACTCAGACTCACGATCTGATCGTCGTCACCGAGTCTGACTCGCCTACCAGACTGGGAAATAGCGTGTCAAGAGATACGGCCCCTGACCTCACTTTCCTAAGCGATGAACGAGAAGTCACTTGGGCTAACCTCGACGAGACATTGGGGAGTGACCATTACATTCTCAGTGTCTCCATTCAAACGACAAAAATAAGACATCCGATCGGCACGGCACGTCTGATAGACTGGGAGAAATTTAGGGAATGCCAAACTGGAGGCCCCGAACTTCAACACGATCCGAGATTTGACGGGCTATTTACGGGACGCGGCGGAAAAAGCCACCAGACAATTTTAAACTACACAGAAAAACCCAGTGGTCGACAACCATTTAAGCCACTTTGGGAAGCAAGAAGAAGCCTCACCAAAAGATGGAATAAACAGCGGCACAACCGAAAGCTTAGAGAGCGCATAGCACAACTCACGGAGGCAGCCAATGCGTACTCGCAAGAGCTGTGCACTATGAACTGGAGGAATTTCCATGACTCTCTCCGCGGCACTCTAAGCACGAAGAAAATGTGGGCAATACTTCGCAGTATGCTCACACATGCAACCACGCGGAGAGAAACGACGCTCGCCCTCAGGCGCATAGCTAACAACTACGCAGGCTTAGACGAGGAGCTACTGAACGAGCTCCAAAACACGTACGTGGGAGAAAGGGTGACCCCAACCACCACACCAAGTTATAAGGGACCGGCTAATCCCACCCTTGACGAACCGATATCGTCTGCAGAAGTATACGCTGCAGCGTTGTCCTTTAAGAGGAACACGGCGCCCGGACCGGATCGTATCACAAACGCCATAATCAGAAACCTGGGCACCGAAGCTTTAGAGAAACTAACGCAGCTTTCTTCAACGACACGGTTTGGAAGATATGAGGGTCCATACCACCTGAATGGAATGAAGCTGAAATCATTTTAATACCTAAGCCGGGGAAACCAACATCGCTACAGAACCTCCGACCAATCTGGTTAACCTCCTGCCTTGGCAAACTTTTCGAAAAAGTCATCCAAACACGGCTTGGGAGATACTTAGAGGGCAACGAACTCCTAGCAAATTCGATGTACGGTTTCCGACAATGGGATTTCCACGCAGGACGTCTTCCTCCTACTTCGGGACGAGGTTCTCAACCCACCACCCAGAAGCATGAACAGAATCCTGCTTGCCTTGGACCTGCAGAAGGTCTTTGACACCATATCACATGACGCGATACTCACCGGCCTACAAGAGGTAGGCTTTGAGGAGAGGATCTACAGTTACGTGCACAGTTTTCTCAAAGACAGAACGGCGTCCTTAGGGCTGGGCCACCTACGATCCGGCATGATTAACATGGCCAACAAGGGCCCTCCACAAGGCACTATACTCTCCCCACTACTTTTCAACATAGGGATGAGGAAATTGGCTCTAACGTTGGAGGAAGACCCGGAACTTGGAGTAGCTATCTACGCGGACGACGTCACCCTTTGGGCGACTAAGGAGTCCTACGGGCACAGACAAGACACTCTACAAAGAGCGATCAACACAATTGACCAACACGCGAGAAGGGCAGGCATGAGATGTGCACCGGAAAAATCAGAATTTATACAAATAAGACCTAAACACACCCCATCCTCAATCTGTAGATCAACGGAAGCCAGGTCAAACAAGTGCAAGAGCTCAGGGTGCTAGGCATGCTAATTCAGGAGACGGGCAGCGTATCGTCAACGCTAAACAAACTCAAACACACATCCAGGAGCGTATCGAGACTCATAAGAAGAATCGCCCGCAGTAAGGACGGCATGAGGCAGGACGACACCAGGAGACTGGCACAAGCCTTCGTCATGAGCCGCATTACGTGCGCTCTGCCATACCAGCTTTCACGCAGATGTGAAGCAGAGCAGGCCAACGTACTCATACGCACTGCCTACAAAGCTGCACTGGGCCTCCCTGACTTGCACTGGCACAGAGCGTCTGGAGAGTCTGGGTATTTACAATACGTACGATGAACACGCCGCGGCAGTCTTGATTCGCGCAGAGAGAGACTCAACTCGACATCCCAAGGTAGAGCTTTACTACAGAGACTTCACTATCCCTTGGCACCCCATTCTGCGGGCTGGAGACGCACCAAATACCCAGACAAGACAGGGAACGCATACACGTGCACCCAATACCCAAGAACATGGACCCCATGTTTAACGCCGGCCGCAGACGAGCGAGAGCGGTGGCACTCGAAAAGTTACGCAACGGCCCTAACACTCACTACACAGACGCAACTACCAACCCCTCGAGGCTGAGAGCATTTGCTGCGGTCGTCAATAGAGGGAACCATGCAATCACGTCGGCTACGATCCGTACCAAGAGCACGGCCGTGACCGAAGCGGCGGTCATAGCACTAGCCATATGAGCGGCAGAGGGTAAGAGGCAATCTGCCTCTTACGGATTCGCACGGATTCGCACGTTCTCACGGATTCGCAAGAAGCTTGCCGACAGTTTCTCAGGGGCGTCCTCCCTCGGAGCGTCCTAGGCATTCTAGGAAACAACCTTCGAGAAGACCACATCATCATATGGTGCCCCGCTCACGAAGGTGTACAGGGAAGCGAACGGGTGGACCGCCTGGCTCGAGGACAAATTTTCCGAGCCGCGGACACATCGAACCAGGAGGAATACTTCACACCTACGCTGCCGCGAGATATCCTCGACAGCCAAAGGCGCGCAAGGCAGACAATGGTGCCACCCCACCCTAAACTCACACGCTGGCAATCCCGGGACTGGAGACGCCTACAAACGAATACATATCCCAACATACATACACTCAGCAAAATACACCCGTCCCAATGCTATGACTGCTGTCCTTGGTGCAGCGGCACACCAACCCTCAAACATATTGCTTGGCATTGCAAACAAAGACCAGCCGAGGGAAACTCACCCTTCGTCACACGCAACGTGGGAGGCACGACTCACCCGGCAGGACCTGGCAAGCCAGCAGGCAACCTTGGACCAAGCTGAACGAGCCGCTAGAGCCAGTGGGGCCCTGGAATAGGGGCTTCACCCGCAAGAACCTCAGTCTGCTACTTCAATAAAATGTTTATTCCTCCTCCTCCTGTCCCATACTTCTCTCCGTTTTCAATATGCCGCACAAAATACATTGTCCACGCCCGCCACGCTACTCACATGGTCCTCTTAGCTAATATAATTCGTGTGCCTTTATAATCACAATACGAAATATTGACACGCATACTTCTTTTTATTTCAAAAAGAAAATTAGGCAAGCGTGGTGGGCCCAACCACGCTTGCCTAATTTTCTTTTTGAAATAAAAAAGTGTATTTCTTCCTTCCTACTACTGTAATTGCTTTTCACCGGCTAACAATTTTTTAACCTTATCCCTCGAAGCATGACGCGCCTGCATGTTTGAGAAATTTCTCGAATGTTAGCGGTATTTCTATCCGTTGGCTGCTGTCACCAAAGCCTTTAAGATGCAGCTCGTAGGCGCCCGTTGCAGGCTTGCAGTCGACGCTCAACCCGTTCCTGGATTGAGCGTCTGTGCCCCTCTGCGTTACCGCGCAAACACGCTTGTCCCACTGCTCGCGCGTTCGTCGTCGTCTTCCACAGTTGGCTCCAATACCTCTCACCCTAAAGGCGTTCCCGTACTGCCCCTCCTTCTGCGAAGGCTCTGACGGCACTGGCCAACTGCTAGTCGGCGCGGTGATTTCAGTCTCATATTCTTTGCCACACTGTATCGCGAAATGAAAATGCCCCCCCCCCCCCAAAAAAAAAAAAACAATTGGTGTGGTTTAGCGTTGGTTAACCCTGGTTGACTAACCAGGGTTGTCCAACCAAAATATGGACGCAGCATTAAATCAGTAAGAAGAAAGCTTGGCATAGGACAAGGCAAGATGTATGCACTGAAAGGTAAGCATGGTAATATCATCAGCAATTTCGATGACATAGTAAAAGAATTCTATACTGACCTGTACAGTGCCCAAAACAGCCAAGCTACTTTCATTCAAAATAGTGATGAACTGGATACAGAGGCTCCTTCTATAACTGGCGCTGAAGTTAGAAGGGCCTTGAAAAACATGACCAGGGGAAAAGCTGCTGGAGAAGATGGAATAACAGTAGATTTAATCAAAGATGGAGGAGATATCATGCTTGAAAAGCTTGCGGCCCTTTATACGCAGTGCCTCACAACTTCATGTGTACCAGAGAGCTGGAAGAACGCCAACATTATACTAATCCATAAGAAGGGATACGTTAAAGAACTAAAGAATTATAGACCCATTAGCTTGCTTTCAGTATTGTATAAAATATTCACCAAGATAATTTCCAATCGAGTCAGGGCAACACTTGACTTCAGCCAACCAAGAGAACAGGCTGGCTTCAGGAAAGGATATTCTACGATGGATCATATCCATGTCATAAATCAGGTAATCGAGAAATCTGCGGAGTACAATCAACCTCTCTACATGGCTTTCATAGATTATGAAAAGACATTTGATTCAGTAGAGATACCAGCAGTCATAGAGGCATTGCGTAATCAAGGAGTACGGGAGGCATACGTGAATATCTTAGCAAACATCTACAAGGATTCCACAGCTACCTTGGTTCTCCACAAGAAAAGTAGAAAGTTACCTATCAAGAAAGGGGTCAGGCGAGGAGACACAATCTCTCCAATGCTATTCACTGCATGCTTAGAAGAAGTATTCAAGCTCTTAGACTGGGAAGGCTTAGGAGTGAGGATCAACGGCGAATATCTCAGCAACCTTCGGTTTGCAGATGACATTGTCCTATTCAGCAACAATGGAGACGAATTACAATAAATGATTGAGGACCTTAATCGAGAAAGTGTAAGAATTGGGTTGAAGATGAATATGCAGAAGACAAAGATAATGTTCAATAGCCTGGCAAGGAAACAAGAATTCAGGATTGCCAGTCAGCCTCTAGAGTCTGTAAAGGAGTACGTTTATCTAGGTCAATTACTCACAGGGGACCCTGATCACGAGAAAGAAATTTACAGAAGAATAAAATTGGGTTGGAGTGCATACGGCAGGCATTACCAAATCCTGACTGGGAGCTTACCACTGTCGTTGAAAAGAAAAGTGTACAATCATTGCATTCTACCGGTGCTAACATATGGGGCAGAAACTTGGAGGTTAACAAAGAAGCTCGAGAACAAGTTAAGGACCGCACAAAGAGCGATGGAACGAAAAATTTTAGGACTAACGTTAAGAGACTTGGAAGAGAGCGGTGTGGATCAGAGAACAAACGGGGATTGCCGATATTCTAGTTGACATTAAGCGGAAGAAATGGAGCTGGGCAGGCCATGTAATGCGTAGGATGGATAACCGGTGGACCATTAGGGTTACAGAATGGATACCAAGAGAAGGGAAGCGCCGTCGCGGTCGGCAGAAAACTAGATGGGATGATGAAGTTAGGAAATTTGCAGGCGCAAGTTGGAATACGCTAGCGCAAGACAGGGGTAATTGGAGATCGCAGGGAGAGGCCTTCGTCCTGCAGTGGACATAAAATATAGGCTGATGATGATGATGATGATGATGATGATGAACCCTGGTTGATAGCGAAAGCTTCACTGCCCAGGCTAGGCCCATTGTCGAGCTGTGGTCAAGGTGTGTTTCCGCAATGATATACAGACATTTTTTCAATGAATACCGTTTGTATTCGTCATTTTTATGCCTATGAAGACAATGCGGTGATCACTAAAGTAGTGAGACTTGGTTGCAACTCGCAGCCGGGCCCAACTCTACTCGGGTAATGGCGGAAATGTCTCCTTTCAGGGCTCAGTAAATTCCTAAATATAGCCCGACGTAGTGTGAACGCGCGCACACGTTATGTCACGTTGGCGAAAACAACAGCGGCTATAGTTCGACCTATGGTTGGACGTATTGGCGCCGCCAACGTAACCGGACGCGTGGCCAATGTGCTCCGACGCGCCCGGCGTCTGATGACACTCGCCGCGTGGCGATAACGTCGCACTATAAACGCGCCCTAATGCTCTCTTGTTTGACCTCTAGCTCTAAAGCTGAAAACTGTTGAGTCGCCGACGGCTGCCCGAGGTAGCATAATGAAGCTTTCGCTTTAAAAACGTACAGCGGACGCGACGGCACAGTGTACGAATAGGCGACGGCGGTGGCAACGTCGACGGCAGCTCAGTTTTGTAGAGTGTTGACTGACCGGTGCCATAGTCGCGTAAACCTAGAGGAATATATTCTACATTATGCATTGAATCGTTAAATAATTTGATGTTGTTGTGATGTTTGCATAAACTAAGCATAAATTGTGTAATGATGAGCCACAACAACCACGGCTACAGTGTACTAGAATAAAATGGTAGTGTGCGTGGTTTTCGCACGTAAAACCCCATAATTTTAATTTTTTCAGTCGGAGGAGACATGGCGGACGTAAACAGCTGTTCGCAGCTGGTTGTTCAGCGCTGTGTGCTCTCTCGTTTGTCTTTTATGCCCTTCTCGTTCTTCCTGTGATCCAACAAATTACAAGAGGACCTATCAACAAGCCCATATAGCTGTTGTCATCGCCGCATATGCAGTATTCGGAATTCGGCTGCAGCGAAGTCGTCATGTCAACGCAGAGACCCCCGCGCTACCCGTGCTTAACGTCATCTTCTGAAGAAAGGATGTGTGTCTATTGCTCTTAATTGGGCATAAGCTGTTCCTGCTCCTAGCAATATTCTTGCACTAAACTTAGCAGCAAGCACCAATCCAAAAGCTCACATCTGCCCCTGAAGGAAGCCGCAAATGATCTGTGTGTAATTAATGAACGTGCAATGGAATTTGTGTTGTGAACGTTAATCTTAGCGCCAGCCTGGTTCGTCCATCGCGGCGCGTGTGCGGTAATTATTCATACAAGTGCTCTCTGAATATTTCGAAAGGCGTAAAAGCCAACACCACATTTTTAGGAACTGCAGTCACTTGTGTACGTAGTATAATATCATTCTGATAGAAATGGGTGCCGTCCACATTCTCGTCCTGTTTCTCGCGCTGTTAGTGTGCT
Source organism: Dermacentor silvarum (assembly GCF_013339745.2). Lineage (NCBI taxonomy): Eukaryota > Metazoa > Arthropoda > Arachnida > Ixodida > Ixodidae > Dermacentor > Dermacentor silvarum. The sequence goes on from NC_051160.1 coordinate 86,598,648, forward strand.
GTGAAGCTGTATCAAGAACCTTAAGTAAATACGCTGTTGCAATTGAAGCCTACCTCAAATCAACTGAAACTGCGCAGAAATTTATTTTCCGCGTGATACAAGGTAACTGAAGTGTCACTTACGCAAGCATCGCCTTTTTTCTTTATATAAAAAGCTTTTAAAAGCTCACGGGCTGTTTTGTCATTTCTCCTGCCTAAAATCTTAAAGATATAAAAAAAGCTCACGGCCTGAAATTAAAATTCGAGGATGGACATGAAGCTGTCTACTGCTACCCCAGCGGTGTTTTGAAATGTTATTTCGCCATCCCTTTCAATGCATTCTCTGACGGCTACAAACAATTTATCACGAGGAACCGAATGAAACAAGTCCTCCACATCAACAGAAGACATGTAGTTAACATGAGCATTCCATGGACTTCAAGAAACGTACAACATCGCGAGAGTTCTCTGTGGCGAATGGGTCTTCAACCTGTAATGCACTCAAATGTTTCTGCAAATACTGGCTAATTAGGAACTGCCACGAACCCTTCTCACTGACAATTGTTCTGAACGGCACAGAGTCCTTGTGAGTTTTTGCAGTGAAGAAAACTGAAAGCGCTTTCTTTTTGCAGTTAGTTATCGAACATACAAGCTTATTCAATTCAAGAGAGAGAGAGAAAAAAAAAGGTAAAGGAACGACAATTCAATTCAAAATCTCTGCAAAGGGCTGCAGCTCTAGCTGCTCTTGATTCTTGTGGCACTAGGTTTAACGCGAACAAAGTTCTTAGCAATAGCTTGTTCCGCGTTTTGGTTGAATTCTTCTACTCGTAACACGACGAATCCTCCATTCTTATCAGCCTGAAGTAATCGCAAATTGTTTTCCTTGAAGAACGAAACGAAACTTCTAGCCGGGCCTTTGGTTTGCTTGGTGGACGTCGTGTTTAGCGTTTTTATAAGGGCTTCTACAGCTTCTAGAACGCATTCAGGTATGAAAGCCTCGCCCCGCCTTCCTCCCCAATGTTTCCCCTTCCTTTTATGGCACGCGTTAAAGCTGCCTATATAATGCAGCTTCTACACAAATAAACCCAGTTGATAGTTTGCGCTCTATCCGTTTACGTCTCTTTTTTCCTGTGTTGGTCCGTGCGTATGCGCAACGCTTCCCAATACATATATTCTAGTACACTGTACGGCGGGACGGGTCTACTTGCATGATGCTGAGCGGTTTTCTGGTGCTGTTCTTGCTTTGCAAACGGAGACAGCAACCAGCGCGCAAAGATCGACGCCGAAAAAGTACGTGGGGGCAAAACATGCGCAGGAATCGCAAGTTCGGCCATTGAAAATTGCAAAAGTGCACGGCGCAATTCGTGTCGTTCATAAAATAGGAATACGGAAGGTTCCGTGAAAGCAGACAATGAATAGAACTGGTAATACGTTCTGGGATACTTCTAATACAGAAACGTGCGTCTTGCGCTAAGCGACAGTATTCTGAGAGAAATTAGCCCAGGAAAATCGTTAACCTAAACATGCACAATGCAAGGTCTATCTAAATAGGTTGCCAAGTTTGGAACGAAAAGCATGCCAAAACTTATCGACAGAGATATCAGTTAGTGCTGCACGATTGTGAGATTAGGTGAGGGGGGGGGGAAACACTGAAACTAGAACATCTTTGTGAAAAAGAAGACGTTCGGAACTTTTTAATCATAGTACTGCCGTACGAGTAAATATTCCGTTCCAATATTTTTGCTCCACTAAAACCAGAAATGTTCGTTTTTTTCTATTTCACAATTTATTAGTTCCTTCTTGGTGACCCCTACCAACCAGTGACTCTGGCGCAATACTTCGCAAGACTGCAAACAAGCTATTATGTGATGCGGAATGGTGTTGCTCATTGAACGCGGCAGTTTCACTGAGTTTTAGTCGTCTACAAAAAATGTGGGCCGATGGTAGTGCAGAAAGGGTCCAAGTCCAATGGCTCATACACCTGTGAACTAGTGAAGCTGAGCCTGGCTAAGTCTAGCTCAGCCTGGTTGCGACTACTTATGCTTAGTTAGTCATCGATAGCCAGTCGCTAGCCAATAAATAGTCAATCGATAATCCACCAATAATCAATAAATTCCGGAAAATACGGGGGATTACTTAGTTAGTCTTAGCCTATCCCAAATACGTAGCCAATACCTTGCGATAGCCGATCGATAGCCAATCAATAGGTAATCAGTAATCTATCAATAATAAATAAATTCCAGAAAACTCTGGGGTTGACATGGTAGTGCTTAGCCTAGCCCAAATATGTGTCCAATACCTTCGGAAAGCCAATCGATAGCCAATCAACAGCTAATCGATAGTCGATATATAATCAATAAATTCCGGGAAATACTGGGGATGTTTGGTAAGGCTTAGCCTAGCCCAAAAGCCAGGACTGGCTAGGTGCCCATCAGCTCCACTGTCTATTGAGCATTGCGTCTCCAGTGCTAGCTACGCTAGTTTCTTTGTTTTTTTATTTCTTTGCGCGGGTGTTCAAAGCTTGGCGTGCACTTCACTTCAAATTTTGCGTGACCTAGCACAGGGCATTCATCGGGGAAAGGTGTGAGTGCAGGTTTCTTTAGGGGCACCTTAGGGCCGAGCCTTGTCACTTGTAGTTGTCCATTGTCCGTAGCTCTGGTTTGCATGTATACTGTGTATACCAGAGCATGTACTATCGCGCTCAGTATGAGCTACACCGCGGGAGCGCGTGGCCAAGTGCCCTGTAAGGTTGAACAGTGACACCGATCGTGACATGTTTTCGAGTTATTAGGGAAGGGTTTGGCTGTTCCTGCGAGTGCACATCGCCTCCACTTGCTTGCGTGCACGCTCGCCCTCGTTTTGCCCAGTGGTGATATTAGCTTCCGAATTGATAACGGCCGCCTTGACTTGACGCCTAAACTTCGTGTTCGACAAGTCGAGCTTCAGAAAACAGGTGATGTCCTAGCCGGGCTTTTTGTGTTTACTTCATTTTATTTAATGGGGAATTCCGGACTGATGCGCCGCGCACCCTATTGCATCTAAGTGGTTGCGTGTATTGCGCACAAAGAAACACTAATACGTTCTTCACTTGGGAAAATGTCCGAAGTGCGAAACACTGAACGCCTGCGAATAGTTCCACTGTCCCTGAATCAATATACTCAATGCCAAATAGCAGAGAGGACGCGGAGGTCGAATAAGACTGTCAATCGTATCATCCAAGCTTATAGAGATGAAGGACGCATCAGCGACGCCCCTCATAAACGGCACCCTCGTGCAACGACAGCTGCTCAGGACATGGATATCCTCGTCGCCGCGTAGGCAAGTGCCTTCAGCACTGCCAAGGAGATCAGTGCTGGCGCTGGTGTGTCTGCAATCGTGTGGACAATAAAAAGACGACGCCTCCTGGACCACGGACGATTGGAAAACTGTACTTTTTTCCGACGAGTCTACCTTTACAACACGCTGGGACCAAAAGCAACGTCTGTGGCGCCCTGTCAACACCCGCTACGACCCCCTTTACGTGCAGGAAGTCGCATCGAGCGGCCGCACTGCTTTCAATGTTTGGGGGGATATGTCTGGAGATGGACTTGGCGTTTTACACCGTAGTGAAGGACCGCTGGCATCAGCTAGGTATTGCGACATACTTTATTGTGTCATGATCCCTTACGCGTTGAACGGGCCTTTTCCTGAAGGAGAATTCCTGCTCCAACAAGATCTGTCACCTGTACACACTGCAAAGGTTGTTGAGGAGCTCCTGAATATGCGAGAAATGCGGTGTCTCAGATGGGTCTCAGGAGTAGAATGAAGGTCGTTGGGCTTTACAAAACAGGATTGCACAGATCATCCTCTGATGAGCTATGGGGCGCTGTAGAAGAAGAATGGGTGCGCCTTCAAAATGAACGCAGTTTCATTGAGTATCTGTACGCGTGACTCCCGTCAAGGACACAGAAAGTGATTGCCGTTCAAGTGGCTATGAGCCGCTACTATGGCATGACGACCGCTCCAACTATTTTCGTTTCTCGTTACACGTGTTTTTTCTATTTATTATTTCCTTTCATATTAAAAAATGTCAGTATCTCTGTTGTTACTACAATTTTGCCTTTGTTTTTTATGCTTTCTGATTCCAGTCAGTATACATTATTCACGTTGTTATTCATATAATTATCTTGACTAAGGCTTTTTCACTATGTTATTTGCTTTGTATTCCAATGAAGATATATTACAGTTCTCGAGTTATTTTTCTGTTGCTAATTTCTTTGACTGCGACAAATGGGCTTTTCTTTGCTATCTTACGCCATACTTGCCAATTCCTATCACACAAAAATAAAACAAACAAATAAATCAGCGCAGCTTTCTTTTCACTGAAATAAAGGAAGCCTTTTTTTCATTCCAGCCACATTTTGCTCTCCTTTGATGATCACTCAATCTTTTGGTAAGTCAGTGAAGTTTGTTAGTCAAGACCACTGCACACGACCTCACGTTGACGTATCCAAGAAAAGCGTTTCCTGCCATCCCTATTTTATAGACTAACTGGCAAGAGACTGGTATATGTTATTATTTGGGTTATTAGAACGTATTATCAGGTGTAGTTCTGGTAAATAAGCAAAGTACGACTACTGCGGCCACAGAAGAAATGATGCTAACGTGCACCGGAAGGGTATCAACGGCAATGCGTTGGACATTGGCAGCACAGCTCTGCTAAAACACTCTTCTGAAAATATTGCACAGCCTGTGTCGTCACCGGGTATCCCTCTTCGCTAGAAACATGACGCAATCAGAAAGTGTTTAAGTAAAAAGCACTTGCTTAGCCCCTCTTGAACGAAGGTAGCGCTCATTCTTTGATAAGTTTCGCACGCCATCTCTGATCGGCGACAAAGTCGCTGTATTATCTTCTCAGAATAAACGAGCAAAATAAATGGCAAAAGGTTCCTTCAAGAAAAGGAGGGAGATGGTGAAAGCAAGCAAGTGGAGGTGATGCGCGCTCGCACGAACAACCAAACCCTCCCCTGATAACTCTTCTTCTTCTCTCTGGGGTTTTACGTGCCAAAACCAGTTCTGATTATGAGGCACGCCGTAGTGGAGGGCTTCGGATTAATTTTGACCACCTGGGTTTGGAAAACATGTCACGATCGGCGCCACTGTTCAACCTTACAGGGCGCTTGGCCACGCGCTCCCGCGGTGTAGCATACTGAGCGCGATAGTACATGTGTGCATCTGTACCGCACACATGTACGGTATATATATATATATATTGTTAGCATTATATTACCGCTTCATCTGTATATACTCATCATCATGGCCAGCGTCATTCTCTTCAGCGCGCGGCCTGCATAATAAACCGTCGAGGTTGAACAGCTGTCTCGCAAGTGGTGGAGGCTGCTCTCAATCCCTTGGTCCTCTGCGACTTCGAGTTTCCCTGGCGCTTCGTTCCGGTCGCCGCTTGCCCCGCCTTTCCGCCACCATGCCCCAAGAAGATCCACCAGGAGCCCCAGCGTCACCGTCTCTGCCCCACCGGCTGTTCCTTCATGGACCGTCAGCACGCGGCAGCGCGATCCCACCATGTTCGCTGGCCTTCCTAGTGAAGACGTTGACGACTGGATGGACAATTATGACCGAGTGAGTCTAACCAGTGGGATGATTTTCACAAGCTTCGGAGCGTCGCGTTCTACCTCACTGACGTTGCCAGGACTTGGTTTCTTTACTATTGGAGCTCCTTGCCTGACTGGGCGGCTTTCAGACACCAGCTTCGGCAACTTTTCAGCGCCCCAAACGTCCGCTCTGAGTTAGCCAACAAAAAGCTCGATGTACGCATGCAACTTCCCGGGGAAACATACACCTCTTATATCGAGGACGTCCTCACCCTTTGTCGCCAGGTTGACACAGCCATGACTGAATCTGATCGTGTTCGTCATATCCTCACGGGCATTGCCCACGTCGCGTTCAACGCACTGGCCATCAAGAATCCCAATACCGTTAACGATGTTATCGCGACTTGCCAGCATCTGGACGCCTTACAGGCCATCCGTTTACAATCTGTCGCCTGTGACACGCCTCCTTCCTCGGATACGGACCTGCATCGCCTGATTCGGACTCTCATACGCGAAGAGCTCCAAGTGTACGGTCTGCGCAGTCCTCCCGTTCTTCAGCCGCAACCTTCGGTTCCTGGCCTGCGCGACATCATCAAAGAGGAGCTGTCCTCTATGACCTGCACTGTGGGCTGTGCCCCTCCTTCGCCGTCGCGCTCGTGTGCTCAGGTTGCAGCTATGCAACCAGAGTTCGTTCAGACAACGCCTCCTGCTCCTGCTACTCCCTACCATGTGGCGACTCTGGCACCTCGTGCACCTGCCACAGCATATTACCTTACCCGGCCTACGCCCCGCCCAATTTGTTATTATTGCGGTATTCGCGGGCACATATCGCGCTTTTGTCGAAGACGACAACAGGACGAACGCCATGGTTACGATGGTTACGAGAGAGACCCGTTGCTTCTTCCGAGTCCCTACCAGCGCCGGCTTTCCCAACGCTCACTTACTCCGCCTCCAAATCCCGAGGAGCCTCGCAACTACCGTCCGGGGCATCGCCGCTCGCCTTCCCCTCTCCGACGCTCGACATCACCTCTGCTACCGGCCTCCCGCTCTCCTGACTGCCGATCGGAAAACTAGATGGTGCAGTTTTTGGAGGGAAAGCTGCTTGGCCCGCACAGACTACAATTCCTCCAGTGTGCCGGGCCAATACTTTATTAGTGTGTCTAGAAGGTGTACCAGTTCCTGCACTGATTGATACGGGCGCAGCTATTTCTGTTATTCACGCTGACTTGTGCTCTCGTCTACGCAAGGTTATTGCACCTTTCAATGGAGCTGTTTTACGTGGCGCAAATAATGCGATTCGGCCATCGGCGCAATGCACCGTTCGAGTTTCGATTGACGGGATTCGCCACCATATCCAGTTCGCAGTGTTCACTTCCTGTGCTCACATGCTTATACTAGGGTGGGACTTTCTCTCTTCGGCGTCTGCTTTCATTTCGTGCCGTCAACACCTCGTCTACTTGACCGAGAGCGACAATTCCGACGACATGCCCGAACCGCGCCTTCGCTTACGAACTGCTGACGATTGTATAGTGCCTTCTGGCCGCGAACAACTTCGTGTAGTTAATTCTGACATCGCCGATGGTGACGTTTTAGTTGTACCATCAGCTCGTTGCCTATCCAAAGGGATTGCTCTGGCACCTAGCCTTGTTCGCTGCACCAACGGCACGGACACTTTGGCTGCACTCAACACAACCACTGAGCCAGTTCTTCTTCCTAAAGGCGTCGTTGTAATTTGTGTCTTGGACACTCAGCCTGTGTCTGTGCTTACCTCGACTACTGCTGTTTCACAAACACCTACAGCTATAGATACGGTCGCTGCTTGTGTTCTCGCTAGTGCAATCAGCACTGATCTAACTCCACAGCAGACGGAAGAGTTACTGGCGTTGTTATCCAAGCATAAAGACTCCTTCGACGTGCACTCTCCTCTTCTGGGACAGAACTTCTGCAACGGCTCATCGCATACACAGATGGAACTTCCATCGTGCGCCGGCGGCCATATCGCGTTTCTTCCGCCGAACGCCAGATCATCGATACCCACGTTGCCTACATGCTGAAACGAAGCATCATCCGCCCTTCCTCAAGCCCTTGGTCGTCACCTGTCGTTTTGGTGCGTAAGAAAGACGGCTCAGCGCGATTTTGCGTAGACTACCGTGCCTTAAACAAAATATATAATATAACCCGCAAAGATGTATATCCACTGCCCCGAATCGATGATGCGTTAGATTCATTAGAAGGCGCGGAGTATTTCACCAGCCTTGATCTACGCTCCGGATACTGGCAGATCCCCATGCACGAAGCAGACAAGGAAAAAACTGCCTTTGCCACACCCGATGGACTTTACGAATTTAACGTAATGCCTTTCGACCTGTGTAATGCTCCCGCCACATTTGAGCGGATGATTGACACTGTACTACGGGGCCTAAAGTGTAAGACTTGCTTATGTTACCTTGACGACATCGTCATATTTTCGTCGACCTTCCATCAGCACTTGCAGAGCCTCGACAAAGTCTTGACATGCCTCTCTGCTACTGGCCTTCAGCTGAATACAAAAAGTGCCAATGCGCCAGCAAAACAATTAAAGTACTCGGGCACCTGTTAGCAAGGAGGGCATTCGACCTGACCCCGATAAGATTACCGCTGTCCTGCGCTTCCCCAGGCCTCAACGCGCCAAAGACTTGCGTAGCTTCCTTGGCCTAGCTTCGCGTTTCCGGCGCTTCATACGTTACTTGGCCACCATTGCGGCGCCGCTCCATCAACTACTTCCTTCTGGAGCTTCCTACGTATGGACGGACGAATGCCAAACTGCTTTTGACGTCCTTAAGCGTGCCCTCACGTCCGAACCTGTGCTCTGTCATTTCGACAACACCGCACCCACTTTTCTACATACTGATGCCAGCGGCCATGGTATCGGCACTGTTCTGCAACGTCAGCAAACTTCCGAAGAACGTGTGGTCGCATACGCAAGTCGCACGCTAACACCTGCAGAGAAAAATTATACGATTACCGAGCAGGAGTGTCTTGCCGTTGTTTTGTCCGTCCAAAAATCCCGGCCTTATCGGCATGGCCGCCACTTTACGGTCATTACTGATCACCACGCTTTGTGCTGGTTGGCGACGCTAAAAAAATTTAACGGGACGTCTCGGCCGTTGGATACTTCGTTTACAAGAATACGACTTCGACGTCACCTACAAGTCTGGAAATGAGCACCAGGATGCCGATGCTCTCTCTCGTTGTCCCCTACCACCGTCTTCAAACACTGCCTGCTTACCACCTTCCATGAGCAACCCACCGGACGTGTCTCCTGCATTTCCTTCACTCGCAGCTCTCCACCGGCTCCCACCTAGCCATTCTCATACGCTTGCAACTTGCCAACGTAGTGACTCCTACTGCCACTCCGTTATGGAACGTATTCGGGGATCCTCTCGCACACCTAACGCTCGACTCCGTCTGCAGTTTAAGAACTTCCAGATCGAAAATTCGGTGCTATACCGGTACGTGTTTCATCCCGAAGGACACCGTTGGGTTCCTGTAGTTCCCCGATCACTTCGGAGCCAGGTACTGGAGACCTTTCATGACGATCCCACTGCCGGTCACTTTGGTTTCCATAAAACCTATGAACGAATTCGCAGCCGCTTCTCTTGGCCTGGACTTGCAACAAGCGTAGCAAAGTACGTGGCTTCCTGTTCGAACTGCCAACGCTGCAAACTACTGACCTCACCTCCAGCTGAACTGCTACAACCTGTCTCGTGTCCTGAAGCTCCTTTCGCAGTCGTTGGTATCGACTTGTATGGGTCACTACCCTTTTCGGCTGGTGGTACACGATGGACTGTCACAGCTGTAGACCACTTGACACGGTACGCTGAAACAGCCGCACTACCTTCCGGTTCCGCAGCGGAGGTTGCATCCTTTTTCTTGGAAGCCGTCTTTTTACGACACGGAGCCCCACGTATCCTTTTGAGTGACCGAGGCAGGACCTGTCTGTCGAAACTTCTCGACGATGTTCTCCGTGCGTCCAATACCATCCATAAAACGACTTCCATCTACCACCCTCAAACTAATGGCCTCACAGAGCGCTTTCATCGTACGCTGTCCGACATGATTTCAATGTACATCAGCCCTGACCACACCAATTGGGATGTTATTCTCCCATTCGTCACCTTCGCTTACAACACGGCAGTCCAATGCACAACGGGGTACTCGCCCTTTTTCCTTGTGTATGGTCGTCAACCGATGACTGTCCTCGACGTCTCTTTCTTTGGCGTCCCCGTGCCCTCGTCCCCATCAATGTGTGAGCAATTTGTTTCGCGAATTGCCCAGTGTCGCCAACACGCCCGCCTCAACACCGACGCCAGTCAACAAGACCGCAAAACTCACTATGATGCATCCCACCGTCTCCAGCCTGGAGACGAAGTGTTGCTGTGGACTCAAGTTCGCGTTCCTGGCTTACGCGAGAAATTTCAGTCCCGTTTCGTCGGGCCCTACACTGTTCAGGAACAGACTTCGCCATTCAACTATCGTGTCACGCCCGTTGTTAAGCCTTTGGACGGCCGCCGCCGTACCACAGAGATTGTGCATGTTTCACGTTTAAAGCCTTTGATACGGCGTTCGCCGCCATAGCCAGCGGCCAGGTTCGCTGCTTCTATGCGCGGGGGTAATTGTGTGAGCATTATATTACCGCTTCATCTTCTTCATCTGTATATACTCATCATCATGGCCAGCGTCATTCTCTTCAGCGCGCGGCATGCATAATAAACCGTCGAGGTTGAACAGCTGCCTCGCAATATATATATGTACGCCAAGCTCCGCCTTCCGGTTCGTTCCGGAGAACGCTTCCGGCGTTTTGCCCGAATGATCCCCCGGTGCTTCGCCCACGCATCACCATTAACTTCGTGGATATGCGTTTTTTTTTTTTTTTGCTGTTGTGCAAGTTCACACTGCGGCATTCGACGCGCTGTCTCTCCTCATGACGATAAATGCAGAACGCTCCGCGAAGAAACGTCGGGCTATGTTCGTTCACTCGCCGTAAACAGGCTCTGAGTGTCTGACAGGCAGCAAAATTAGTAAGTCGAATGTTTTAGTAATGATAATCGGGGACAATGTTGTCTTGTCCGATAACTGTTGGATAAGAATACATGGTGTCTCACGGAATTGAGAGTGATTCTGTGAAAAGGCTTCGCATATGTTGCTATACATTACGACTGTGTGCTGGCCATAGTATTTTTCATCCACTGCAACATGTTTTCTTTGGCCAAATACATTGGTTGCATTATTCTAGACCAAGACCAAATGAAGTTGCTTGTGAAACCTCTGTGGCACTGTCATTAATTTCTATCCTATTCGCTTACCTTCCTTAGGAACCTACTAGAGCAATTGCCGTAAAGTAGAGCCTAATTAGGTTCACATTGAGACATACGCCACTTCTATAGTTAAATGACAGTCGGGTGCTTCAGGGGAGGCGAGTCGAAAGCTCGCCTCAGCCTCAAATGAAAAATAACTGCTGTCGTAACGCTCAAAATGCCTGATTCTAAAGAAATTCAAACATTCGCGCCAAGCAGCATACAATCTCGACGTCACTGCCAGTACCGATTATGACGTCCCTTTTTATGTTTTGCTTTCTGCTAGTTGTCTTCCCGATACGTGGATGGCGACGGTTGCAACGAGCCGCCATTTTCTTGAAACTTGGGCTTCTTTTGAAGCTTCGCTACCAGTTTACATATACCTTGCTCAATGTATGCGCGTCTCAATATGAAAGAAAGGGTACAGCGACTGAATAAAACTTTGTCGCAGATCAGATTACAATTTGCGTTTCCATACCTCATGCCCTGTTATGTACGGACGCATAACCCTACGATGGATATATCGTATCATTTCGCTTCGAAACGCCGCAGGAGGAATCATGTCGTTGGAGTCATACGATCGTCGCCGCTGACATGAACATCGTCTTGCTGCTGTTGTCTCATACACACGAACACTCGCATATCATACGTGAGTGCTCGATTTGCACAGACACCTCGATGTTTGTTTCAGCTACAAAAAATGTTGGGTCATCAGCTAGCGCCTAAATATTTCGCACAACCATGTGGTATCTGTCCCACCATGTGGCAATCGGCGCAATTTTCCGTTTTCTGCCGAAGAAACGTAAAACCTGTTCCGATATCAGAGGGATCGTGAAGGCCGTACAATGTCGCACTTCGTCTACCTATATATATGTGCAGGTACAGTGGCTAGAATGCTCTAGGCACTGTAATACAGGTACCCACAAAATAACTCGGAGCGCCGGACCGGTGGCCTTTCGGTGGCGGAGTGCGTCGGCGAAAAAGTAGTGCCAGGGTCTGCGCTTGAGCGGTCTCCCTAGCAAGCTCTCCTAGCTCCCTAGTGCATCTAAATAGGTGTTTACTTGCTCCAAAAGAATAACGTTCGGTGTCTTTTAGCGTTGTCAAGGGGGGCTGTGAGGATGCGGTCTCAAAAACGCTGTGTGTGCGCGTGTTCACGCGATAGAGCATAAGCGCTCGTGCCTGTGCGTTAATGGGCCTTTAAAGCGACAGGCTTAACTGGCTCATTAGTTTCAGAATGTGTCCACGGTCGACAACACTTGCGGTAGCAAAAATGAGAAAGCGGCATACTACACGTCTGTCGTTCAGTAAAGCATGTAAAAGTCAATTAAGTACCAAGTACCTAAAAGTAATTAAGAGTAATAAGAGTAATCAAGAATCGCAAAGAATAATTAAAAGTAATTAGGATAATTAACAAGACCTAAAATTCGAGGACGCTTAAGCTTCCCCTTAAAGAGTGGAATGCGATAGCATAATCAGGTCCCGTTCGCATCCCACTTTTCTTTCAGTAGGCTTCACTGAAAAACAACACATGGGAAAGCCAGCTTACAAAGACCAAGCTTACACCAATCCCGTTAAAGTCGGCTTCACTTTTAAACAGAAATGCATTGCTGGAAAGTCGTTTTTCTAGGGGAAATATAAGTCGTCTTATATTAAAATGTGAAGGCCCTAGGATCTTTTTTTTTCTTATTTTATTAATTGTTTGCCAATGCCCAAACGCGCGCGCGTGTCGAAAACGCATTAGGTAGGCGAAGTATCAATTTGACCTGCCGAGGATGCGAGCGCCATCTGGGTAAGATTTTCGCAAGTAGCCTACCCGAGCGCGCCTCTGATGGTATGGTAGAAATGTTGACAAAAAGGGTTTGTGTTTTAGTTTGCTCGTAACAGAATTATGTTTTCTCGTAGATTCAAATAACAATCCAACGCCACCATGTATGTCGGTTGTGGTTAAGTCGTACTTCGCTATTTCTCTAACTGATTTCACTGTGAGAAGTTCATTTCTTGTTCACTAACACCTCGCGCCATGCGGAGGGCTTGCGCGGTCGGAGTGGTTCGCGATGATTTTATCCGCCATGGACACCGACGCCGACGCTGCATTTTCTACGACACGGGGCCCTTAACGCTCTCGCGTTAAAACACGGACATCATACGACATCTTTATTAATGGTCGCTAAAGTGAATTACTAAGTAACTAAGGATAGTTACGTATAAATAAAACTAATTAAGGGTTGCGAATAGAGGCTATTTGACATCAATTCGCGACTTCTGATAAGACTGGTCACGCCAAATTAAGACTAGTTAAGAATTTCAAAGAGTAGTGCATACTAATTAGGATCAATTCAAGACTCCCTAACAGCAAGTAGGAAACTACTTAAACCGAATTACGACCAAATAAAAGTTTTTAAATTAATTAACCAAAATGAGCAAGCAATCGCAAATTAAATGACATCAACGCTTTGGCTGTCAAAGTTGTCTTAGCAATGGATAAGCAACCCCACTGAATGTTTCTTTTTTTCGTACGCGTTAAGCCAACACAAATAAACACCGCTTTGATTAGCGACGTATCACCACCGTGAACAAAAAAATAGAATGTTCTGGCAAGCGACACTCCCTACTAAAAGTGCAGCGAAGCGGCCAGATTTCGTTAATAAATAACGCACTATGCGATATTCATTGTGACTGCGAAGCATTGAAGAGACCTTTATGATAGTGCCGCGTGCATAAAATAATTCCTGGGACTGAAATTGCCGCGTTGGAATACGCCATCTGATGTCATTTTAGAAACTTTTATTACTGCACGCAGTCATCCTTGTTAAAGAAGCCGTAATGTTACAATCAGAGTTTTGATCTTATTCACAAGTGGTAAATGCGGCTTGGTACATAATTACACAAGGACTAAAATACATCGCGCAACACGATAATTACGTTAAAAAATGCGCTCCGGTGCTATTACAGGCGAGCCGTGGCACTCGGCCACATGAAAGGTAAGCTATGCATTCATAGTTTCTTAGACGAAATAATTAACTCAGATATAGAAGACGTTAGGAATAATTAAAAGTAGAGCATGGTGAACTCGCAGGTCACCACTCAGTTATAAACGCTCATGGATTCCATCCACCCAACCTATCCAGAAAGCATGACTATCTCTTAGAATGAATGTAGATGTCGACGACAATACGCCATAGGGATTACGCGTGCGTTTATAGATTACGCTGCATAGCGCACGAGCACGCTGTAGCCTACAGGCCCCGACCCTCCCCCAACGCCCCCCATAGGACGAAAATAAATGTCGGTCTGGCGCAAAAGACGACGCAATTAGCGCAATACCAAAGAATGACACAACTGCGCGAAGTGAGGTCCGTAGTTTATTTGAAGTAAACGTTCCCTTGCTAAATAAATTAGCCGGAATGGTGTCCTAGCGTGCAAAGACAAACACAAATCGAACTAACTCGATGATTGCGAACACACGCTGTTATAACGCTGACGTGGGAAAGTGCGAAACCTGAGAGTCCATGCTTCTGTTGCGTCAATCGAAATTGAAGCAACAGAAGCATAGCACGAAATTGAAGCAACAGAAACTGTTGCAACAATATAAATTGCTTCAATCGCTACGAAATTTGAGCGCACATTTAGCCACTAGCCGTCTAGCTCCCCAGCAGTTGGCCACGCCGTAGCTTGATCAACAAGCACCTGCCAGACACCATGTTTGATTTCCGCGCAGGCTTGTCCACACAAGACGTTTTACTCCAAATCAAGGAAGAAGTCCTCAGCAACGTTCCCCGCAGCGGCGAACATGCCCTCCTAGCAATCGATATCAAAGGAGCCTTCGACAACGTCAGCCACCAAGGAATCCTAGAAGGGCTCGCCAACACCAACTGCGGTGAGCGAACGTAGAAGTACGTTCAGAGCTTCCTAAGCCACCGCACGGCAGAGCTGAAGATTGGGGAGATCCAGACTGCAGTATACCACCCTCCCAACAAGGGCACACCACAAGGAGCAGTCATCTCACCGACGCTCTTCAATGTCGCCATGATCGGCCTCGCAAGAAAACTGCAGGACGTAGAAGGCCTCCGCCACGCCTTCTACGCAGACGACATAACACTCTGGACCACAACAGGGTCTCTTATTGAAAAAGAAGAACGGCTGCAAACTGCAGCTGACCTCATCCAAGAATACGTCAGCCAACGGGGACTACAATGCTCGCCCGAGAAATCTGAACTCATACGAGTCTGGCGAGGCCGGGGTAACCACACAGTCCCCACAGACCCAACACGAAAAATCGAGGTACACCTCAACGGGAGCCTCATACCAGAAACGTCATTGCTCAGGGTGCTGGGCATGTGGCTGCAGTCTAACCAGCGTGCTACACACACCCTTACGCTCCTCAAAACCAGTGTCAAGGCGATATCACGCATGATATCCCGTGTAACATCAAAGAATAGAGGCATGAAGGAAGGAGACACACTCCGACTGGTCAAAAGCCTGGTGGTGAGCAGAATCACATACAGCCTGCCCTACTACCATCTCACACAATCCGAGACGAAACAGGCCGACACGCTCTTGAGGATGGCTTTCAAGACCGCCCTCCTCCTGCCGATGAGTACATCGACTGAGAAATTATTAACGCTGGGGTTACACAACACCCTCAGCGAACTCACAGCAGCCCTTCACGTCTCACAACAACAGAGACTTGCGCGGACTAAAACGGGCCGGCAGGTCCTACAAACCTTGGGCTTCAAAGCCACAACAACACGAACCCAAGAAACCTGCACGATACCTCGTCACGTCCAGGACAGGTATCACATTGCCCCAATACCACGCAACATGGACCCTAACCTACACTCCGGAAGGAGGAAAGCGAGGGCCCAATACATAGAGAAAACATTCAGGTTCGATACCACGGCCCGTTTTACGGACGCCGCTATGTACGGAACGAAGAAAAAGGGCGCAGTGGCAGTGGTCTGCGACCGCCGAGGCCACGTCACCTCCAGCGCATCGATCCGCCCCTGCACGATCACGGAAGCGGAAGAGCTGGCCATCGCGTTAGCCATCCGCGAAGGCCAACACGCAAGCAAACCACTGACGATCCTCACGGACTCCCAGCAGGCCTGCCGCAACTTCATACAGGGAAGAATCGCAAGACCTTCGGCACAAGTCCTAGCCCAAATACCCAAGGAGGACACTGACGACAACACCATCATAACCATCATTTGGATACCGGGTCACGCTGCCATCACGGGTAACCTGTATGCCGACAGAGCAGCTCGAGAATTGGCACATAACCGAGCACTCATCACGCCGACTGCAGATGACCATGACCCAGTTGACCCCGAGTATTCAGCAATCCTGAACTACCACAGAGGGAGTCGCTTGCGATATCCCCTACCCCATCGAATACTAAAGACGGAGGATGCCGCTGCCTGGCGTAGGCTCCAGACAGGCACTTACACGAACCTACACATATTACATCGCCTGCACCCCACAGCCTACAGGGACGAATGCCCGTGATGTGGGGCCACACCAACCCTATACCATATTACGTGGGAGTGCACGCTACACAACATAGAACACCATGACACGAACACCACGAGGGAGCAATGGGAGGCACTGCTGTCCAGCTCGGCCCTCGACGACCAGCTCAAGCATATCCAGAGAGCAGAGAAGATGGCAACAGCCAGCGGAGCCCTGGACTAGAGGCCCCGACCATTAGCGATGCCCCATTGGGGAAAGACAAAACTATGTTTGAATTAAAGTTTATCTATCTATCTTGCCTCTAAGATAGAACGCAGCGACGCATGGCTTCGCTAGAGCAAGACACGCGCGCTCACATGACCCCAACCACCCGTACAACCCCCCCCCCCCCCCCGTGTAACCCCGCTGCGCGCGCTCAACTTCTCTACTGCCTTCTCCCCCTTCCTTGCACGCGCAAGAAGTCGGCAGGCATCAAGAGTCATCCTTCTGGGCTCATACTCGTACGCTTCTCCCCAAACCTGCAGCATTCGGTGAGCGGAGCGAAGGCCACCAAGAAGACCTAAGGCCCCCCAGCGTGACGTCACTAAAGTAAGATGGTCTTGGATGTTAGCTTCACTTCCCCTATGCGTATCACCTAAGTGGCGCGTTGTCCCAAACCAGAAATATATCAGACTCAGCGTTTAGAGCTACGAGTAGACAGTAACCATTATGGCAAGTCTAGAGCTGTGTAACGTCTAACTTGAGCAGGAAAATGGGCATTTATGTCGCCCGTGCCAAAAAATTAAATTATGCTGTTTTACACGCCAAAACCACGATTTAATTATGACGCACGCTGTAGTGGGAGACTCCGGATAATTTGGACCACCTGGGGTTCTTTAGCGTGCACCTAAATCTAAGTACACTTGTGTTTTCGCATTTCGCCCCCATCGAAATGCGGCCGCAATGACCGGGATTTAATCCCGCGACCTCGTGCTTAGCAGCCCAACACCATCGCCTCGTGCTTTAAGGAGGCGCTTTGCGTATACGTTTAAGATCTGTTTTCTGAACAATTAGAAGCAATTGATGTGAAATGTAGTTCTCAACATCAGCCGCTAAGTAACCACTTCATTAGATGTACATTTACTACATTTACTTTCTAACATATCTCGGTAATACTATGTATTTCACATTTCCAGATGCTTCTTTTCTAAACTTCAAAAGGGGTCTTGAAGAGATGACAACATTTATCATTACATGGAAGTAAAATTTCAGCTATTGAACATGAACGGAATAGAAACATTAATAAATGGCGGACACTCCCGTATACAGAGCAGCAATAAAACATCGTTCATTTTACGCAACTTAGCAATCTGTGAAGCAGAACGTATTAAATATACTCATACAACCCCAGGTCAGGAAAAAAACACACTTTAGTAACATCTCTTTGGAGTGGAAATGCTGCCTACAGACAACAAGTGCATCCGTCTCATCAAAAAGGTATCAGTAACGTCTCTGCCTCTGGAATCGCTACTCTAACTGAACAAGAGCACGCATCTCACGAAAAATTCTATCGTCGCTGCTTCTGGATGAAATGATTTCTTAAGGCATGCATGACGTGAAGGGGAAGCTAAAGGTAATGAGATTAAAGCTGGGCTGGATGGTAGTAAGGTGCGCGGTATTTTATTCGTCAATATAAAGAGAAAAAAGCAACTTATCTACGAAACACGCCGTGAAATCCTAACTTTCGAAAAAGCACTTCAAATTTTAACAGTTCCAAGTTTAAATTTGCATTTGTAGCAGCCAACTTGTCGTTTGCCGTTTTGCATAAATTGTCTTGAAGCATGCTTGCTGCCACACTCTTAGTTTAGTGCATGAATAGTTTAGGTACATGACTCTAAATAAAACATCCAGGTCGTCAATATGACTGATGTTGCAATGAACAAGGGTGATCCACACTCTTTTCTGCTTAGGAAGAGGGAACTGAGTGGAGAAGTGTGGAATCCTAAGCTTGTGAATCACTATTTCTGTTGTAAGTACTGCATTTACAAGTTAACGCGAGAACTTCAGCCCGCCCTGTGTAATGTTAGTAAAAAGGACTTTTTTACCAATGTCCGTCCGTCCATCACACGGTTTTCTTTGCATGATTGACACAACAGCTTATTTAGAAGTGCGTGAGTGCAGTACGCTGCAACATATGTTGCAGCTGGAAGCCTTCACACTTTTTTTTCTATATCACTATGACAAATGCTGACATCAAACTCGCTTAGCATCGAGTCGCTAGTAATGGCAGGGACGCTGCAAATTATGTCAAGTTCTGGCAAGTCGAGCTCTTTCAGCCGCAGGTGTCTTCTCTCTTGCTCATAAATCTATCTGTTTGCCACATAAGAGTCGGCACCAGACAGCTGACGCTACCGACCAAAATGATCCTGAATTCAATCTGTCTGGAACCGGTCTAGGAAATCGTATTGCGTACCAAGCCATTCAGTGCAGTAGATATTGATTACCCATATGTCATGAGTTGTGTGACACAATGCTGGGTGCGTTTCTTTGTCCAATGTACCGCGTCGTGCTTCAAAGTTTCCCAATACTACCACCAAACCACTATTTTACATAAAACATTCAACTGCGGACAAGACGATCAGCCTATAGGCCTTTGCAGGTTGTCTGACAGTCTTTGCAGCTTGTCTGAGAGTCACTGGCCCTGTTGTGGAGTCCTAATGTTCATAGTATTTCACCGTGTTAGCAGCGTGTTGAAATGCGGCGCTGTTGCAGGGCTAATGTGAATGTTGATATTTTGTAGTGATGCCACAGTACACAACTTGAAGATACGAGCCACTACCCTTGCATTATGGCTCTCCATGGTAGAATAATTGCACACCTTCAATGAAAATGTCAGAGCAATATTCAAGAAGTCATTTTTTATACAAAATACGTATCGTGACATAATGCGTTGAATGATGTAATTAGAACATTCGGTTTAACGTATTTAATTGTTGGTTGTAGGAAGTGCAGCCACCTTCCGTCATTTTGTGATTTATTTGATTTCACCCATCATTTAGGCTACTAACTTCTAAAGTTTTCTTTTTTTATTGTGGCAACCACCTACGCAGTATATGACAGAAAACATTTGATTTGTTCCTCTGTGGCAAGGGTTAAATTGGTGAGATTTGCAACTGTGTCTTGAGGTTTCTGCGGGACGCAACTCTGAATTAGTGAATATTTATTAGGTAAATGCGTGTTTTGATTTCGTCTGCGAGTAATCTTTGCCCGTCTGAGTAATCCAGCTCAAGGACTAAAGTTATCTTATCCTCAACATGTGATTTTTTTTTCAAATTCAGGAAAATAAATACACATCACCCTGTATATTTCCTCTCAATGAGGCACGTCACCATGTGTGTCATTCCAGGTGCGATAATTTTAGGAGATTTTGAATGAATGTGGCAAGATTTGCCTTCGCATGGAGTTGGCGAGCCTAGATAATTCTAAGAAACTAGATAAGATAAGTTTTCGCACAATTATAGCAATGAGAGTGAAAAAAAAATAAGTCTGCACTTTACCTTGGTTGCTTCCGTCATTGCATCCACTTGTATAATCTGAAATAATATGGTTTAGCAGAGTACACAGACTGCGAAATATAATGCTTTATCAGTTTTACTATAAAAGTTGATATGAATAGGTTTAATTATCAAATCAGTGCGCCTTCTTCATTTGAGAGATAGACTTCGAATAACTGAAAACTTTGTTATCACCCAGTTGTGGCATTCATTAAATTGGCAGAGAAGTTTCTGCATGCACATAATCAAAATTAGAGAGAGATAGGAGTCGAGATGAACCGCAAGCCTGCATATCCGATACATAATACGACACTATAGAAATCACAATAAAGAACACCCCCTTTGATCCTAGTACGCCAGAGTTCACCCTAGCAAATCAAATACCAGAAAAACGGCATACATATGAGCCCTTAAAAATATTGCTAGCTTTGCTGTGTTTGCCCATTCAAAACTGTTGACATTCTCATAAGGGTCTTATGCACATAACTTTTTGACATATTTTTCATTTCATATTTTTTGTTTTTAAATAAACACTTCACAGAAAATATTCCACAAGCCTGATTTTTCATGCACCAAACTGCAAAGGCAGGGGGCCATCATGCCTGCCATCACCTGATGCCGTGTTGGAAAGGACGTCAGCTTTTGTTATTATTTTAGACGTTACAATTACCACACCGGTAGTTTTTAAAGAAACGTAATTATCGCAGCATCACTTGCAGTGTACTGAATAAACCATCGTTCTTTCTTACAAGTTTCTTCCCAGGCATCGCTGTATTAAAATGATGCCACTGGCTTCCTACCTATTTACCAGAAATAATTCTGCTTCCGAGGAGGGTATCACAGATACTTTTCCCGGCGAAGGCGTTCTTGTTGTTGCGTGCTAATGTTGTCGGTATAGTGCGGAAATAACCCTTAATTGTTTTCAAATTACAACAGTCGGCGATATTAGTTCCTCTTCTATCCCTAAGCCGCACACTTCTCTTCAAACCAGAGCACAGTGGCATACTTAGGCTATTGATATTAACTCTCTTGTCGTTCAAGATCCACAACCATTTCCCGATTCGTGTGAAGTCAATCTTTATATCCCAATTGAACTGGACTTGTGTCCGTTGAAATCCAGAAGCACCGT
Source organism: Dermacentor silvarum (assembly GCF_013339745.2). Lineage (NCBI taxonomy): Eukaryota > Metazoa > Arthropoda > Arachnida > Ixodida > Ixodidae > Dermacentor > Dermacentor silvarum. The sequence continues at coordinate 86,619,681 of NC_051160.1, forward strand.
GAGTAAATTAACCGTTATTGGATATGGTTGCAGTGTATTTGCAAAAAACACCCTCATTTTCGCACAGATAAAAATTGTGGCGTGAGATTTAAATTGTAATATTTTATTTTATTTCAACATAACAATTAGTCGACACATTTGTTAGGAACTATATATATATATATTTAGAACATCTTTCCCTATCTAGTGCCCCGCTCTGCAGCTAACTTGAGGCAGTGTGTGACGAAAAGACAAAAATTATCACGCGGGAGGGTGCAATAATTGCACAGTGTTAGATAATCTGCTCACCTAGGTGGTTTGTTCCTGAAAAAAAAAACAGTTGACGCAAGTATTAGTGTGACTTCTAACAAATATTTCGATTACATAGCGAAAATATGTGCTACATTTTACCCCTAGTCACTAATGTAAGAGTGCAAGTCGTTTGCTGGGGCTTACTCAAATCAGGGAAAGTTGCAAGCTGTCTTTTTGAGGGGAAAGTTCACTGCCACACCTGTGCTGAAAGCCACGGCGTGAACAACACAAGTGTCGTGTATTTCCCTGACCACTGAGCTCTGGACCTGTTTGACCGGTGAAACGTGAAATCTCCCGTCGACAACATTTTTAAACGCTCATGGAAATATGTTCTATTGTTATGCGGCTTTTATGGTATGCACGAGTCATGCGTGTTACCGTTTTCTACCTTTTCTATTTGTTCTTTTTTCCCCTGTAGTTTGTGTAGTAGTTGTGTTTGTTTTAGCGTTATTGATTGCTTTTTTCTCACGTTTCTACTAATCTACTTTTGTGATAGCACAGATGGGATACAGTACATTTATTTAAGTAAATAACACACAAAATACAGCAGGAAGAATTTCGAAGTGCTAGATTTGTAGGCACCACAAACGAGGCGGAATGAACGCTCTGCCTTTTAGTTAGCGACGATTAAATGCGCAGCCATCCACCGCTAGTCAAGAGTGGCATTCTATGTGTGTGTGTGTGTGTTGGGGGGTTTAACCGATTCTTTAACAGTACCACGCGAGTCTTGACTGGCATAAGAGTGCCCAACCGGAGAGCGCCACCTAACGGCGAGTATTGACGAGATCAGCAAGAGTAGTGCATGTGCACCAAGTCCTTTCTGCTATAGCACGACGTAAGTTCCTGGCACGATGAATTCAGCGCAAGCGTCCCAGCTTACTGGAGGCAGCAGGAGTGTGTGCCCCTTGCTTGCATCCTTTTTTCTTTCTTTCTTTAGCTTGTGCTGCTCTACTGCGCATGCACAGGAAAATAAAGAATAAAGCATGCAAAGCTGCATTGCAGGTTTATCGTAGTGGCAAAAAGGAGTAGTGCAAGATGGGATCACCAACTTTTTGAACTAGGTTCAAACTTGGTGCATCAACTATGTCTGCTTCTATCCACGCTTCGTTCTTTATCTTACGGTGCATGTGGACTACAGCGGCATATGTTATTAGAATAGGTGTCCGGGGTCACGCACACTTGCTGCCTCCGATAAGCAGGGAAGATTCCACTGAGGTAATCGCGACAAGGGTGGCGTCGTGCCTCTAGGAAGAGCCTAGGAGACAATACCAGCGCTTCGTGCGAGATTTTGCGCATGCGCTACTCTTGCTAATCTCGTCGCTTCGCGCCGTTAGAAGGCGCTGACCGGCCAGGCAGTCGACGCATGTACGGCACTGGTACAGAGTTGGTCGACTGTACGTACGATATTTGCGTATGGTTTGTATGTATACAATACATTTATGGAATGAGGAAGAAAGATGGGCTATTCATGCAATAATTACTAGAGGGTACACTGGCACTGCAATCGTTTATCTACCACGGAAATAAAAGGTAGCACGTGAATTTGTCTGATCTCCATGCTTGTGTATCCAGACGTTCATCTAGCTTTGGTTAATACGCTTTATGCTTTTTCTGCCTTTATTTTGCAAATACCCTGTGAGCAGGCACAATCGCTACGAATTGCAGTGATTCGGCGTGTAAATGTGGCCAAACTATCTCAAGCGCAATGGCTTGCCCACCGGAAATGCATAAGGCGTTCTATGCCGCAGATCGATGAACGCATCCATGGCGTAGTGGTTTCAATATCGCCGTTCAACTCTCGAGGTCCTGTGTTCGAATCCTGCCTTCTTAAACTTCTAATAATGTTTATTTCAGTTTTCTATACACAATACTTTGTTGAAAATGACAACGTTACTATGCCACGAAGCAGTTGGAAGCCAGAAGGAAGAAGTTTAGGTAAATCCATGTGCTACAAATCATTGGCCTGTTGGATGAACTTCTCCGCTTGCAAATCCCGTAGACGATAGTGCCGAATTCCTTCTATTAATTATTGTATGCAAGTGTACGGTTTTGCCAACTCGTACGTTTTTATAACCTCACAAATGCGGATACGTTGAACTCGTTCATAGAATATACAGACCAAACCCATAATCCACCGTCTGTGAGCAAGAGCGTTCATAGCACCGTATTTGTCGCCACATGGACGAGGTCTCGCTCTGCGAGATTATGCTGATGATTTATTGGCATCCCCTTAGAAATTGGGCGGTGACAAGTAGTCACCTAGCATGATTGGTTTGCACAGGTATCATATATACATGTTTTTCATTCTGTCATTTTTGTATACATCGCTTGAATTTTTTTTCCGCAAACCGTCCCTGTCTACCTTGTCTACCTATGCCTGAGGGAGACCCGACCGTATCAAACTGACACCTGCCAGCTTGGGCGAGCGCCACATTCGGGGCGTTCTCATCGCCCCACGGCGTCGCGAAGGCTGGGCATTATCTAAAAGTCGACCGTATAAATTTGTAAACATTCGCTTACTAACTAAGCATGGTGTCACCTATGTACAAGCAAACATGGAGACATCTCACTCGATGACCACGCAAATCGCAGTCAAAACGCAGGAGTAAGAAAGCGCGGCAAAAGTCGCGAGAGAACTGACCTTCACGCTGCCTCGGGCTTCAATGCGAACCAAGCGGCGAGAAAACAGCTCTCAGAACTCGGAGCACTCATTCCCCCATCGCAGATCGCTTTCAAATTAGGGCCGTCGTGGCCGCGCACGACCACGCCATACGTAGCCGCCGCCAAAGTAGAACGACTCCCTCCGGTGGCTTGCGTGCAATGGAAGTGTGTGCGCTTCCTCCCTGCTTTCCTTCCATGCGTGCGCGAGTTTGGGCCACCATTGTCGACTCGCCCTGGCATTCTTTCACTCGCACATACAGCATCCGGTGCGTGACGAAGACGTCATCACCCTTGGACTTTATATAGAACCTCACGGCGACGCCGATACCGATGGCGACGACGACGCTAGAACCTCGCCCGGATTGTCAATACGGTTGCTATCGCAATAAACACTCATTTACTCATTTGTTTTACCAAGGGTTCATGTTAGAGCAGCGTGCTTGTAAAGCCTCTAGTGAATGCTAGAGTCTCGTGGGATTACGGTGCTTAGCGGCGGAGCAGTGTAACACTTGTTGAAACTATGTGCTTAACAATGCGGTTTGCTTTTCTAAATGGGGGACAGGGGTGAGAGCTCGTGCAGCTATGTCGGTGTGCTCTTGATTTTTGCATTGGTACATGAATGCTTCCATACTAAGTTTTGCTGCAAAGCCCGTTTGCAGCGTGTAGCCTGACAGAGAACTGAGTATCGAGGATTGAGAACCCAAATCAAGAGTTCGAAGAATCGAAAAGATTCTGTGACATGCAGGCACGTCTTGTACCAAACGACAACGTTTAATCTTTGTTAGCCCAAGTAAAGCGGTCCGCGGATAAATATAAACAAGATCACGTGTCAATGTATTCGCACACGCGGCAGGAGGGGAGTTCCCTGTGGCGGCGCTAGATGACGCAGCATGTCCAAGAGGAAGCCCGAAAGAGCATTCCGGTGGCATACTTGCCTGATGCATGACGTGTTTCGGCGGTTCTAATACGGTGTGCCGATACACTGCTTGAATGCTAATCGCGGTAATACCGACATTCATGGAGACTTTGATTCTGCCAGATTTTTAGTCGAGTATCTAACCAAACATTTTATTACCTAGAGTGGGAAAGTGTAATGCGTGTGGCTGCTCTATATACACCATGCTGAAAATTGTACTCACTGTGGTCGCTACTCTGTCCGCCTGAAAACAAAAGTAAATAAAGCCAACATCAGAGTGATTTCTAACCGGGATGTAAATTATGCAAAGAAAACAAATTGCGACATTTCGCTGCCACAGTTGATAAGCAAATGGCGAAATCAGTCAGCCTTAGCACTTTTCAGGCTTCGGAAAATGCGATTGCAGAGGTTATGACGGCGTGAAGTACCAAACACGTCAGCACTAATTGGTTAACAATAATCAGAGTTCAGGGGTCGTTTCGGCACTGAACAGATTCCCTCTAAAACCTCGTACTCTTTCGACCCCTAATGACCTCTCCTTTTTCGGCATTGATGGCAGAACTACACCTTTCATAGAACGCTAACACCAACACTATGACAATATAAGGGTGATGACAACCAAGGTGAAATAAAGGCAGCTACGGGAAAATGACGCCACACGACGGGGCCGGCATGCGCTGTGAAAGTACGGCAATCACAGCGCTTACAACAACCTCAAAAACACTTTGCTTAGTCGCAACATATCAGCTAAGCGGATTATACACGGTCCCTACTCTGCTGAAAGCCACGCTATGGCACCTAGAGGAGTGGGTGCGCCTAAAAAGCATAGTGCAACATTTCTCCGTATCATGGAACTGCAATGCCTCTATTGTAAATAGAACAGTGCTGCTGCATGCATCGTCGGGTACCCTTGTATATACGGACAGAGGGCTTGATACTGTGACTGCTCCTAATTAGAGCTTCGGTTTACGTATCTTTGTATGTCCTAAGCGCTCTATGACACTCACGTGCTGTCTCCCTATACTACCGCACATATAGCGTTGTTAGCGGCTGTGTCCGATATAAAATTACGAAATAAGAGAACCACTGCTATTCAAATATCCTCACTGCAGCAAAACATACGCCGTCAAGCACAACATTACTTTTCGAGTGAACAGTATTCTTCAAGTATTTTGCTTTTCGCTTAAATTGACTATCATTGTTGGCTTCTCCACAAATGTTTTCGGAGAAGGAGCTTCGATACTGTTTGGAAATCTGCAACCAAAGAATGGCATACTCCTCTCTAAAGAAACTGACGTTAACGGGCGAGAGCAACAGGCTCCTCACTGAACCAACTCGAAATGGCGGACAATATCATAACATTTCATGATACGTACACTATATACTCCGAACCGTATCCAACAGAGTGAGCGTCCTTCCTCTCTCCACCGTTTTTGTGGAACGTGTGCGCATTCTAGCTTCATAATGCAAAGAAATGCTGAACTATGCTCCAGGTGGGTTCGTCGTCTAGTCAACGTAGCCACGCATTGTTCAACTGCGGCCTTGCGGAGCCAGGACCTCTTCAAGCTTTAGAAACCAAGAGCTGTCCTCCTTCAGCGCTTAGCAATGTAATGTACATGAGGCACATGTAAAGGCGTCCACTGCAAAGAATAAGGCTGGTGCCGGTTGACACTCCCACAGAGATCTTTTGAGTCGATTCAGAGACAGATGTGCTTTGGTTTGAGTGGTCTTATTTCTACTAATTTTTACAAAATGGGTATTTCAGAACATGTACTTTTTTGTAAAACAACATGTCGCGTCAATAATTACCCTTTTAGCATTTTTTTTCTTTCCATTTGCTTTTATTACGTACGAATTGTTTTTTTATCGGTATGGCTTTTAGAATAAATCAAGCACTTCCGTTACGCTTATCACTCTCCAAGCACAGACTCTAGTACTGTTAGAGTAAGCGCCGCGACTACAACAAATCAGGTACCGACCTGTCAAAAAATGATAACTGGGTAATACCTAAACGAGCAGCGTATTCCGATGGTGGGTGTATATCAACGCACTAGCATAAGCTCAATTTCTTCGTATGAATAAATGCTGAATGAGGTGGCATGCTTTCAACGTTTTCGAATGCCCACTTGATGGCGTACTTTGAATAATTAGATGAAATGTGCTCTCGCTTAGAGCTTCTGTCATAGTTAAGTGTTGAATGGTTCAATAGCTGAATCACTGCACCACATATTGAACAAAGTTCCTACGTATAAATAGCAGGTCATAACCAAAAAATTGTTTTATTGACTGGCAACTTCAAAGCAAATATATACGGCCTGCCAGTGGGCCGCAATATAATTATAAATCAAGCAGGAAAGGGGAGCAAAAGGTGGATTTGGAATCAAATTTGGCATTACTGACCAAGAACATGTTTTGATGCTGTCGCGAGTGGCTCACCACAGCCCTGGTGGTGGGACTTAGGGAGGAATTGAAAGCCACACTGCAGCTACACTATAAAGGCGTAGCCTTCGCGTGTGTTCTACAACCGCCAGATTTGAGATTCCCAATAGAATATGTGGGATAGCACTGCCAGGTTATAGATGGTACCTGCCTGATGTGTCAGAGTGGATTTGAAGCTCGTGGGGAGGTTAATGATTGCTTTGGGGAAATGTTGAACAGTGCTAGCGAGCTTAGGTCACATTGGTCTGAAAAGCGTACCATAACCCAACTTGTACAGTAATCGAAAAACAGCGAACGCGAACTATGTACCATTATACTAGCTTGCGAAAGCCTAATGAGGCGCGCAGATTCAGGACGCGTCAGATAATGAAGGGAATAACGATGCCTTGTTCTTGGCGTGGCCATGAGCACGACACAACTACCACATCGGTGTCCCTATATTTAGCAAAGTGGACGTTGATAACGCGTGCCAATGGTGGAACCCACAGATTGCTTCCCTTAGATGAGCGTCACAAATACATTTCACCTGCTTGAAGACCTCTGATTGCCTTTTTGGACTCCAAAACGCGGCTCAAACTTTTCAGTCGTTTATCGCAAAGGTGATTCCCGACCTCCCTACTGTACTTTTCTATATTGGTGACTTTCTCCTAGCGTGTGCTACTCCAGTAGACCACGAGTGCTACTCCAGTAGACCACGAGTGCCACGTGCGTGCAATATTCCAACGTTTGCCCTAACACAGTCTCGCCTTGAAAGCCCAGAAATGTGTTTTCAGGGCTTCGAAGTTCTGTTCTCAAGCTACCATTTCTCGTGGTTGAGAATCTGCCCTATATCGGCAAACGTCGAAGCAGTAAAACATTTCATGCCGCGAACAACGCTCCGCAAGTTGCGGAAGTTCTTGACGCTCGTCAATTTGCTTAGGCGTTTCATACTTTACGGCGTGGAGTTCGTGTCACCACCCAGCAAGCTTGCTCCAAATTAAGCTGCCCGTCAGTAGCAAGTCCCTGATATTGAGAAGCCACGGCCACGATCATGGCTGTGAAACAACCTTTCCCAGAAGTGGTGCCACTCATTCGTCAAAGATCCGATACTTCGATTTGAATAGTCGCCGATGCTTCAAGCGTACATCGGCGCTGTACATCAGCAACTCATGGACATCGAGCAGTGGCCTTTGGAATTTTCAACTCGCAATTATCAGCTTGCTGTGACACGCGACAGCGTCTTCGGTCATGAGTTTCTTGCCATCTACGCGGCCACACAACACATCCGTCATCTCTTGGAATGTCAAATGTTTCATGCTCTAACGAACCACAAGCCTTCTTGCCTGCATCTTTAAAACCAACTCCTCCAAGTACATCGCGCGGGATCTCCGTCAAATGGCCTGCGTGTCAGATTCTACTGCTGTCCTACGGTACCTTAAGGGCGCGGACAATGAGGCTGCTGAAACACTGTCCCAGATAGCTGACGTCAGCGCCCCCGCCAAAGCCGCATACTGGTAAAGATTTGCGATGGCGCTGATTGAAAACTCAGAGCTGCGAGCGCTACGTAACAGCCCTAGTTCTCTTCAACTATCGCTGCTTTTTCGTCCGTATGCTTCAACATCTTTTTACTGCGACAGATCAGCGACCTTCTCTGGGCCTTCAGTTCCCATGGCCCACCGTCGTGCTATGTTTCACTTTTTGTACGACGCCTGACAACTTGGTATCCGAGCTACGCTACACCGCGTCGCCGAGCGCTATGGCTCACAGGAACACTGACATACGTAACTAGACCCGCGCTTGCATGTCCTGGCAATACGACAAAGTAACGTTACAAGTTACTGGTTCAGCCCCTGCTGCCACCCGGCCGCCGCTTAGACGGCGTGCACATCAACGTGGTTTACCACTTCGTTCGTCGCGCGGTTGCAGGTATGTGCTAACGATTGTAAACTGCTTTACGGCGTTACCACAATGCGTAGCCCAAGTAGACATCACGGACCAACCTGTTGCCCATGACTTCGTAGCCGCGTGGGTGCCCGCCTTGGTCCTATGCTTTGGTTGTATCGGGAGTGTGGCGCTAAATGACTGGCGGCAATTTGGATTCACCTGATTTCCGTAACTCACTATTCTTAGCATAATATGCGGTCGAACCACGGCTTACCACACCTATACCAACGCGGCAGACTACATTTCCCGCTGCAGACAACATTTACAGCACGGTTCGACCACGAACACTTTTTACCAACCGATTGTTATGCTCGGTCTGCGAGCGGTCTTCCGTAATGAAACAAGCTGCTCGGTGGATGACCTCATTTACGGTGCTCCTTGCGGCTTCCTAGACACTTTTTTTTTCTTCGAAGCACGCACCCTCCTGCCACAACACTACCTCAGCTAGGCATCTCCAGGACGGCGTCAAGTTTCTATGCCCTGTCCCTGCAACATCTTTGTGCATCGTGGCCTCACATCTGTTACAGATGTTTTCTGACGCCCTTCGACGAACAGCCCCAGTTGACTGTAATTAAGAATGGTTGTGAGGAGGCCTATCACGTAAAACAGGCCTTCCTAGAGACGCATCACACCTTATCCGTTGACGTCGATGTCACCACAGCCAACGGTCCATGGGCTGTCGACATGACACTACCTTGCCACCGTGTATACTAAATGTCCCATCAAGGCGCACGGGGCAGGGGAGTTGTATTGCTCTCGTTTCGCCAGTTCACATCATTAATTTTCTTTTTGTTTGATCGAGGTGCACGCTGGTATAGCGGATGGAAAGCGTATCTGGCCTGTATGTGTGCGGCGTTTAAACATCCAGCGAAACATTGTTGCGGACATGACAAATTCCGCAAGTTGCAGCACGTTATGGCACTCGGTTAAGGTCGTCCAGTGTACAGCAATGTTTCGGTAGAACGTTCAAAACTGAAGAATACAGGATTTCCCCTCAATATTTTCCACAATTATGCAGGCACTTGCCCTGCAGTGTTTATTTTTACGGAGTGCAGACACCGCATTTTTCCGCTATAGTGCTGCAGTTGTCACAAATAAACATCACTTCTTATTATACTATCCCAGTCCAGCGCTTGAGTATCCAGTGTGACACTTAGACCACAATAGGGAAGGGCACTGAGCGCTCAGCTCCCGTGGTACTGGGTTTATGAAGAAAGTATTTGCAAAGTCTCCGACATCTCAGCCTCACAACAGCCTGCTTTTCCCACTAAAGCACACTATAAGTTATCGGAGACCAGCCGGCTAGAGAAGACATCGCAGATTGATTAAAACAATTGTGGCACTGTAAAAGTACGTTGAGTTTTGACCAGCTGCTTCGGAAAAGTTATTTCTACATTTACGCTGGATTGGCCGCAAGTATTTTTGCACAATAATTTGTTTACCCATATGTGTTCTACAGGGTTGTTTTTCTGCGTGAGAGCGTAATTCCTGCACGCGAACTGGTAAAAAAGTTTCAATTTCCCGAAAGAACAAAAATCCAAAATGGATTAGGTATCTTTCCTACGACATCACATTTAAATATTTATAGTGCAACAGAAGTAATGCATATTTTTTGAAGATTTAAACACAGTGATAAGATCGCGGACAATCACAGCTACTCACCGAATCCAGAAGTGAATAACATTAAAAGGAGAACGCAGACTTCAACCTGCATGGTGGGGAATTTTGCTTGAAGTGAAGTAGTCTGGAGTCCCTAATGCCACGACGCTTTATTCCTATATATATATATATATATATATATATATATATATATATATATATATATATATATGCTGTGTGTGAAACAATATACCTATTACTTCTCTTAATTCCGGCGTGGTGTGCGTGCATGCATAGCGCTTGGTGACTCACCGAAAAGGTCATAGGGTTTCGCTGACGCCATGATTTATTTGACGTCATGTCCCGTATATACCTCGTCTTCCAGCGCTATTACGGGTGTTAAATATACAATTCAAGCGCTAGAGCAGTGTACACGTAACTCTCGCCTTGCTAATATGAATACAAAAGATTCCTATGTTGTTTTCAAAAAGTATGCTTAAGAATTTCAGAAGTAGGTATTCAGTGCTCTTTGCCCGAAAATATGTTTAACAAAAATTAAATAAGGTACAATGCTCCCACATACCACAAAAGCAAACTTTATATGTAGAGTGCCACAGAGAAGAAGAAATGAATGGTTGGAAACGGGTATTATAGCGTATGAGAAGTGAAGGGACAATTAAAGTGAAGGAGAAAACTTTGCGCCTCATATCCAAAACCACCCGAAACTGAATACCAACGGACTCGGCTCGTTCTCAGGAACAAGTGGATATGGAAAACCAGGTGGAATTCCCATTTTTCGAGTCTCTACGACAATTTCGTGGCCGGGCCTCGTGGCGGGAGAGCCGCAAGGTCGCGCGCCGTAGAGTCGGCTTCCTCAACAATTACCGATCATGCTCTCAACAATGGAAGTCACCGTAGAGGGGCAACGCATAACCCAGGAAGAAATGGATACCAGCAAGGGATGGAAGGAGTTCAGGCTAGGAGATCATATCGGCAAACCTCCCAACATCGCGAGAGCACCTTGTCGCCGACGTGGCCTGACAAGCGCAACGATAACCCCAGGAAAGGAAGGCTAGAGAAGATACATTTGCCAAGAGAGGATTACTAGATTGTGATCAGACCACGTGGAGCACTCAAAACATTCCGAACACGGTATAGTTCACCTAACAACGGCTGTACACGACGCGGCAGGCATCCCTTCAGACGAAAGGGAGGAGGATATCGTCTGCCCCAACAATTATCAAAATATCCTAATCTTCAGTACATCAGATCAAGAGCATGCCGACAAATATCAGGAAGTATCAGGTATCAAGTTTCAAGACAAGTTTTACGAGACGAATGCTTACGAGACCGCGCCGGACATGACGGCCAAAGGAGTCATCAGAGGAATCCCACTCCACGAGGGCCCAAGAGACATCACAGCAGCGGTGGTTATGAACAAGAACCCAACGGCGATAGCAGCAAAGAGAATCAGTAATACTACCACAGTGATTGTGCTCTTTGAAGGATACAAAGTGCCCACGTACGTCCGATACAGGGCAGTGCTGCTCCGATGCTCCTTGTACCGGAAACAAGTGGATTTCTGCAACCAATGCAATAGACTTGGACACAGAGGAGATGTATGTCCCAACCCCAACAACAAGATTTGTGCTCTATGTGAAACAGCACACCCAGACAAAGACCATAGGTGCCAGCCTAAGTGCCAGTTATGCAGCGAGGACCATCCAGGACCATAAGACGTGCAAAGCCAAATTCAAGAAGCCCTTCATCGTTAAACAGAGACAATGGCAGAGACTGCAACGAGAACTACAACGAGAACATGAAGATGCTACCTCGAGAGAAAACAGGACGGAGTCTCGTGGAAGGCCAAACGCCAGGGAAAGACGCTCCAGATCGAGAACAAGGTCTCCATCTACCCCCATATCATTATCCAGGTCAAGCTCCAGGACACCGGGGACACGACCCGCATCCAGATCCAGGTTCAGAACTAGGCCACCCACTTCAGCAAGCACGACAACCACGGTGAGCTGGGCAGACGTGGTCGATGGCAAGCGCCCGGGGGCTGGCGGGGACACTGCCATTAATAACGAGATAAAGGAACTAAAACACGAGAACGCGCAGTTGAGGATTATGCTAGCACGTATGAGCGATGAAATAAAGAGTCTCAATGAAGCCAAAGCCAATTAAATCAGGTAACTTCAGCTCCACACGCGAGCACGAAAGAACCAACTGAAGTCCCGGACAATAAGATGGACGAAGGGGATGACCCCCTACCACTCAAACGCAAGGCCCAAGCCAGCAGTGATAAACTAGATAACACGGATGTAGATAAGGCATTAGCCGATATCGAAAAGACCCTAGTAGAGATACAAAAGCCAAATGAAAAACGGGACGAAATGATGAACCAAATAGCTAAGGCAATAAGATCAATTATGAGTAGATTAGACATCCTAGAGGCAAACAAGTCGCCAGGTGATTGACTCCCCTCTGGTGCATCAGAAGCACCACAATCCTTACCCACTCCTCAACCACAAAATTATATAAGATAAGCTTCTCTTAAGCCTCCCGTCTCCCTCCCATGGTCGCACCCGCAATGAGGCGCGCTACAAAAGGTTCAGGATATGGCAATACAACTGTAGAAGTTACAAAAACAAAAAGTCAGTTTTGCAGCAGTATTTAAAAGACAAAGATAAGCCGGACGCCACAATTCTGCAGGAAACACATGGGGCCGCAAAGCTGGCAGGATACAGATCTTTTGGCTATGCCGAAGGGGAGCCCAGGGCATTAACCACGCTGGTAAAAAGAAACATAGTGTGCGTGCAACACAATACAGGCATCGCGCACATAGACAATATTCTATTGGAACTCATCCTAGAAAAGAAGACAGGACCTAGCTTATTTATTCTGAATATTTATAGCAATCCCACTAAACATAAGCACAAGTTCAAGAGCCTATTCCAGAAAACACTCAAACTAGCTGGAGAAAATCTGGTAGTTATGGGAGGAGACTTTAATGCCCCGCACACTGCGTGGGGATATCTATATTCCAGACCAAAAGGAAGGGCCTTATGGAATGACTCGCAAGAATTAGGCCTCACGCTTGTCACAGACCCCGGTACTCCAACCAGAGTACTCCAACCACGGCGTTAAACAGGGACACAACCCCAGACCTAACATTTATCAAGAATATTGAAAAGGTCACGTGGCGCAACACACAGCGCAACACACAGAATATTTCGTTAGCGACCACCGCATATCGGAGTTACTCGTCAAAGAAGGGCCGAATAGACCCAAGGAACGACAGATCAAATTATTAGACTGGGAACTACTTCGTAGATCGCGAGAGGCTACACACCAACGATCCATCACATACATAGAGCAATGGATTAAATAGCTCAGCGATGACGTCAAAGCTGCCACAAAAATAGCTCCACCTGAATCTAACTTGCAGAAATGCGATAGCAGACTTCTCCACATGTGGGAAGCTAAGCAGTCGCTGCAAAATAGACTTAAAGGTCAGAAGCATAACCGAAAATTGAGAAAGCGCATGGCACTCCTCAAAAAAGAAACAGAAGAATATGCTTTGCAATTGAGCAAGCAACAGTGAGACGAGATATGTAATTCCATGGACGGACAATTAAGCACCGGCAAAACCTGGCACATGCTTAGGTTCCTGCTGGACCCTGAGAATAACAAGAAAAATCATAGACAAGCCATTAATAAGTTAATACACGCGTATGAGGGCACAGAAGAGGAATGTATCAAATAATTGGAGCAGAAATACATAACACAGGCACCCCCTTGCAACCATCCTAGATACAACGGGAATATCAACGCAAAATTAGACGAGGAATTCACGGAGGCAGAAACCGCGCGGCCCTACAAAAGTTGAACACCAAATCAGCCCCAGGCCAAGAGGGTATAACAAACAAGACCCTCAGGAACCTCGATGATGGATCTATCAACAATCTAACGGAATATATAAACGAGTGCTGAATAAAGGGAGAAGTACCAGCTCAGTGGAAGAAAGCAACGATAACGCTTATTCCAAAACCTGGTAAAAAGCTTGAGATCGACAACCTCAGACCGATCTCTCTTACATCCTGCGTAGGAAAATTACTGGAACATGTAATTTTAAACAGAGTAGATAACTTCTTAGAGGATAATAACATATACCCAGGTACAATGATAGGATTTCGCAAAAACCTTTCGACACAAGATGCGATGCTTCAACTTAAGCATCAGATAATAGACTATAAAACGCGCTCTACAAGGGCCATCTTGGGCCTTGATCTTAAAAAGGCTTTTGATAATGCAAACCACGCAACCATATTGGAAAACATCGAGCGATTAGGACTAGGGCAGCGAACGTATAACTATATCAAGAGCTTCCTATCAGATAGGAAAGCAGTCTTCTCCGTCGGAGGACTCGCGTCACCCGAAATCGACATCGGGGGGGGGGGGGGGGGGGGGCGGCACGCCGCAAGGCTCTGTCTTCTCCCCGATGCTGTTCAATGTCGTCTTGATGGGACTCCCCGAAAAACTAAATCACATAGAGTCCCTCAATCACACAATATACGCGGACGATATTACTATCTGGGTCTGTGATGGTAGCGACGGATCAATAGAACGACTCCAGACCGCAATAAACACAGTAGAGAAACACCTCATAGGAACAGGCCTCACATGCTCTGCAGAGAAGTCCGAACTTCTCTTATACCGCCCCACACTTAGGGGAAGACCTCCGAAAGGATACGAGAGAAACGAGGCTCATGAGGAAATCAAGCTACACACCAAGAACGGGCCGAATATACCAATATTCAATCAGCTCAAGGTACTGGGTCTAATAATCGAGAACAAAGGTACAAACGGGGAAACCATAAGGAAGTTAGACACAAAGGTATCGAACACCATGAGATTAATCAAACGAATTACTAACAAGCACCAGGGTATGAAGGAAGAAAGTATCATACGGCTCATGCAATCATTCATAATCAGTCAGATCACATACATAGCAGCCTTCCACAATTGGTTTGCAGCTGAAAAGACCAAAATTAACAGCCTCATAAAAAAGGCATACAATCTAGCACTAGGGATTCCAATCAGTACGAGCACAGATCTCTTCCTTAAGTTAGGACTACACAACACACTGGACGAACTCATAGAAGTGCAACAAACCTCCCAGGTGGAACGACTAACCGAAACCAAAACAGGACGGCATATACTACGCAAGCTAGGAATGAATTACCACAATCAATACGGGGAAAAGAGGTCGATAACGAGAGAAATTCGCGACAAACTCCTAGCAACAAATATACCAAAGAACATGCATCCAGTTTACAACAAGGGAAGACGCACGAGTAAAGCAGAGTTAATGATCCGATGCTATGGCTTAGACGACAGTGCAGCCTTCGTAGACGCGGCTGAATACCCACAGAGAAATAGCTACGTGGCAGTAGTCGTAGATCACATCCAAAAGCCCCTTACAAGCGTGTCAGCTATTACCAAACATTCCGAGACAGCAGAAAAGGTAGCCATTGCACTAGCATTGGTCTCCACAAACGCTCAATACATAATTAGCGATTATCAGGTGGCCATTAGAAAGTATGCTAAGGGTAGGACCTCTCCTGAGGCGTGGCACATCATCATAGTCAACAAAGCAAAATTCTCTAACGCAGAGAAGAACGGCAGGCAATTGCTCTGGTTCCCAGCGCATACGACTCCAGGCATTCACGCAATCAGCCCAACGAGGTAGCACACCGCGAAGCTCGAGGTCTTACTCGCCGAGCTGAGCAAGGAGTGACTTCCATTGGTCAGGGGAACGCGGAGGAGATCTGGAGAGAAAAATACAGATTAACAAAATTTAGCGATATTACAAAATTTTATCAAAATCGGAGGCGATTATTACCACCGCCTCACACTAAACTGAACAGAACTCAGTCGGTTGCTTAGAGGCGATTACAAACAGAAACCTATGTGAGTCCCGTGCAGTTAAAGACTTTCTACCCTGATATATACGCCAGCGATATATGCAAGTTATGCAAGTCTGCGAGAGCCACCCTTCAACACATGTTGTGGGGATGTAAAATATATCAAGAAAAAATGGCAGTCTCCCTGGAAAATCTACGGGCGCGGTGGTCGGCCACGCTGCTCAGCTCAGAACTCCAAGACCAACTTTGGGCCGTCCAGCGAGCCATGGATGCCGTGCGGGAGCAACAGCTCCCAGTGGCCATCTAGGCGGCCCCAGGCCCGGGCCTCCCACTCGTCGGATTTCAAATAAAGTTATGTCACTCACTCATATCTAACAGTGAACCATGTGCATCAATGTCACCTGAAGTGGCACTTCTAGCGCGCGAAAATGATCTGGTTCACGTAATGCGTTGCCACCCGAATGGCAAAGCAAGGTCGAGATGGACGCACGGTACGCCGACCTAAAAGACGAGTTTTTTCGCATCCAAAGCGGAGGCACTACAGGAGTGCTACCTTAAAACGCCAATTACGAAATGACGCTAGCAGGGAGCACGGCGAAAGAAGCCTTAAAACGCCATCACATGGAACTAATTCACGTGAACGTGCATTGTTGCTTATAAAGCAAATAACGCAAATGCAGGAAAGACAATATGAGTAGAAGAAATTGCTTATAAATGCGAAGCGACAATGTTCCCGTGATGGGATATTGCTAGAGGGCATACCAGTCAAACGATATATTTGATGGTTATTCAATAGATCCTAGTGTATGGATAAATCTCTACGATAACTGGGTTCGTGATCATCATAGATTCCTAAAATTATGATAGCATGTATCTCCAGGACTGCTCAATTTTCTTCGATTTGCGCATACTAATTAAGGTAGCCGCCACTGAAAAACATGGGAAACAGTGTCCTGGCTCCGTGAAGCGTTGGGGCTAAGCGATTTCCTTAACGCATCGAAGCGGCCGTGTTCTCGACGACTTCTACGGCAAATCGCGTTTGCTCCAGCCTATCGAGTCTACACTACCAGATTAGAAGGTTGTATACACCTCGTTGTCTACTATATGATCAAAGAATTTTGTCGTAATTAAATCATGGCAGAACACCATGAGCAGTGGAAGGTAACCTACAAAATGTCGAAGTCATTGTTCGCAATCACAGTAGCCTAATAACAACTGCACTTCATCTAAAAAAAGTTGTAACTAAGACACGGCCGCATCAACTGTCGTTGGCTAGAATGAAAGCAGGTCAAGCAACACAGCCCCAATAAATGTAGTCGCAATATATTGTACAAAAATGGAACACTGTGTTTTATCAAGTCGCGAATTCTGCATGCTGAAATGCATATTAGTGGCAAATTAGTGAGCATTTTGTCAGATGCTCTCACTACCATAATTATTGCAGAGCTCGTAAAAAGGAATCAGATACAACGAAGTAATGTGGTTGAAGGGACACAAGGAACAGTTTGTCACAAAATACACACACAATATATGAATGTATGCCTGTATCAATTTCAATGTAATATATGTCAAATGTCAACCGGAACAAAAGCCTCTGTCAAGCCGCATGACATTTATCTCGTTGTCCTCTGTATGTTTAAGGAGGAAAGTGAACTCAACTAAATTCAAGTAAAATTAGGTACACAGTTTGTAGACTACACAGGAATGGATAAAAGTGACTTTAGAGTTTCAGAGCTCCTTGATCCAAACGAGAGCACTCGTTATGAATAAGATGAATTGTACTTCCTATCGCTATTACATTTTTTATAGCAAACATGTCATGAAGCGGCGAACTGTTGATCACACACATTCAGGTAGAATCTTACGTATTGAGCCTTGCTTTAGAACAGTAAAGAGTACGGAAGAAGCGCCCAATGAGTAGTTTAAAGTCATGTGCATACACATCAGCAACCTTGTTCACGGACGTCCTATTCAAGCTCGGCGACAGTACAGTTGCTCGCATGAAACCTTGGCCATTCTCGTACAGGATGAAGGTGCGGCTAAAGACCGAACTGTAAAAAACACTTTTTGCTTGAATTATCAGGCACTATATAGGCACATGTGGTTCCATAATCACCATCGTTCTGAACAAAGATGATGCTTGTAAACATTGCACTGATTACAGAGCTGTAAATTGATAAACATAGTTTTGCCCCTAGTCCTATTGCACCGCATTATTGATATCAACAGAAGTGTAGGTTGGAAGTGTTTTTGTTTTGTATTGCCCATATATAGATGCTACTTGCACGATGCATTTCCTTTACAGAAAGATACACCGGGGGGCCCAAGGCGCGAAGACGGACCTTGAGTCGGTTCCGTGATTTTCGCCCAAAAAACTGACTCGTTGGACATACGGCGCACAGCTCTTCTCGCAGATACGACCAGTACTTCCGCACCCCCACTGACATCATTCAAGTTAAAGGCGGAGCAGTGAACTCTCGTTTCAGATGATTCTCTTGGATGCGTGGCCCAGCCGCATCGCTAACCTTAGCCACAGTCTTGAACGAAGAAGAAGCCATGTAGCTGCTACAAGGCCAACATGGAGACAAGAAGCTCACTTCTGTACATGTCGTGCAATGACAAACTAGCCTTCAAACCACCATCATGAGCCTTGGCACAAAACTCAACTTTGCATTGCCCGATCCCAATGTTGCCCTCCATCGCTTGTATGAGGGAGAAAATTAGACATGTTACACTTGACATAAATTCTTGATAAGCACCACCTAATAAATGCTTTTGCCCATTTTCGCGGGAAGGTAATAAAGCTAGGAAGTTGCGGTTTAAACTACTAAAGGTATATGAATGAAATTTTGCGTCCTAAATGGAATTTCCTTCAACTCTAATTTATCCAAAGTTTAGCTTCCTTTAGCGTAGAGTTCAAGGAATTTCCATTTAGGAAGCAAAATTTCATTTGCGTCCTTAGGGTTTCAAGTTAGCTTCTCGTTGTCTGTAGAACTGGGAACAGCATGAACGTCAAAGATACAAAGGCTACCGATGGAGTCAACGCCGCCGGTGAATTTACCATGGTTCTAATTGAAAAGCCAAGTAAGTGTGCTACAGACTTTCATATTAGTGAACCCGCTGAGAACAGTGACAGCGGTAAAATGTAGCTGAGAAAATTATATCAGAGGAAATAGAGTTCCGTCAGAAATTAACTCGTTTAACACGTGCATGAGGAGGGACGACCACAGAGGAAAGGCGGTTTCGTCAACTACAAGCAGTTTACCAGTGTCTGAATGGAAATCGCCATCCTCAATATCGTCTAAAGCAGGAAGGTTGAGTTGCGTGAAACAACAATCGAAAATACCCGTGTGATTAACGAAGAAACCCCAGCCTAAAATAGTGTGAAAGGAACGCAATAGCAGCTAAGTCCGCTCGATGATCTGCGAATGGCCTTTGTGTGCCGGGTAGAGCAGTTAAGGGAGTGAGATGTTTCTTTTGCGCACTCGCCGTTTCACTAGGCAGCTGTTTCAGAATCTCTCGTAGTAATCGAAACATTTGGAAGCTAATGTCACTGACGGCGACTCCACTAAGGACCATGTAGACAAGGACGTCAAGTCCTTTGACATATAATTGAATTTCGTTGGCAGCGAAGCAACCAAGCCTTGTGCGTCACGTTTGTGACATAGTTCGTGACTCGGGAACTTCAGGAATCTATTTTTCTGCTGATTGAATTTGATACGGCAGCATAAGGGAGAAAGTCAGTGACAACTTGCAGATGGCTAGTGACGGATAGGCACTGATAGGCGATTCAGGCAGAATAATAACAATAGACGCTCCGGGGCCAGAGAAAGGTTTCTTTTTCTTTCTGAGGTAAACGTGCCAAAACCAGTTCTGATTATGAAGCCTGCCATGGTGGAGGGCTCCGGATTTGTCTTGACCACCATGGGTTCCTTAACGTGCACTACAACACAAGCACACGGGCGTTTTTGCATATCGCCTCTATAGAAAGGTGCCGCCGCGGCCGGGGTTCGATCCCGCGACCTGGTGCTCAGGAGCACCGCCTTAGCTGACTGAGCCACCGCGGCGGGTAGATAAAGAATTACGGAGGAAGGATGGCGCTCGCCGCATGTGCGGGGGCAATGCCACACCACGTGACCAACACCACAACAAGTAAAACATACGGGTGATTTGTCCGATACCCATGGTTTTAAAGGGCGCCCTAACAATCATTCACCGATATTTAAAAATATACAAATGCCACGTAGCTGGACAGAACCAAGGTAATGTAGTTTGCCATCACTTGGAGATACTCAAATCATTTTTTGCATTCCGCCTATTGGCATAATTACTCTTAAATATTTAATAAACTTCTCAAGTATTATATTTAGATGAAGAGCGCCAATGAGAAAATTGTAGAGCAACATGTAACACTCCCAATACAGCTTTCTGTTGCTCAACTCGTGCTTCACAAAATTGTTTTTCAGAGAATCAACTAAGCCTGCGAATAGTGTCGCGCGGCAGTCTGCCGTGTAATGACGGGATTCTTCCAGCTCGAAAAAACACTGTAATGTAGCACGTATTGGGCAAAAGAAACAGAATTTACCGAAGATATAAATATCAACTTTCGCTTTCGCAACTTTGAACAGGATTGTTAACTAAATCCAAGTTACTTCAAAGGCATGTGAAGCACGGGCACTCAAAATTCTACTTGTTCGCAGAATCAGTTATCATCAGTTCCGTAAAATACGGCTTTGCTGCGTTAGATATGCTCGCTTTATAAGCGGACTATCAATATTATGTCAATATGGCTGTCAATATTAGTGCGATTTCCTCCGTGCTCAAGTTATCGTTGTTGTTATGGCGCCATCGTTACGTTGTCGTCGTGGATGTCGCCTGTATTCTACCACTTAGTCTATGTCGTAACGAGCCAGAACATCTGAACAGTTTGTTCGTGTAACCAGGTGACGGAATCATGTACTGTGGCTGTTGGATTGTCATATCGCGTTGCACTGTACTAAAATAACGTTTTGCACATCTGCCACCAGTAAATATGTACCATAAAATATTCTTTAGTCTTGGCTGTTCTCTATTCTTAACGCCTCATTTCGCACTCTTTCTAAATATTTTTCTATAGACGTATATCCACATTGTATTTATGCCCCGCCTTTCAGTGTAACTATAGTCTCTACCAGCTGGTGTTCATTCCAAAAAGCAATTCGCAATTCTAGCCCAAAGGTGGACGCTTTACCTACGATATGAAATTGCTCGCTTTGCAATCAAGCTCCGGCAAACATTGATACATCCACTCTGACTTCAAGTTTTCGCGATACAGTATGCATGGGAATGGTTGATGCGCAGTAGAAACAGCGCCCCCGCATCTACCAGGCATCTAATGCCAATGCTGTGATGAATCGCGCCACCATCGGCGTGGAAACAGACGGTGCGAGTGAAAAACCGCTAACGTTAGTCGCAACAAAATAAAATATTTGCATAGTTTTACAGGTCCGCGTTCTGCTCATTCTGCTCATAGAGATGTTGCTGCTTGGGTGGGTAGCTATGCACTATGCGCACGATGTAATTGAGAGCAGTAGAAGGCACAATGCTTCAAGAGCTTCGCTATCGTACTTAACGCTCGCAATGTGCACAATCAAATATGATCAACCACGTCGTTAAGGGTTCCGGATTAATTTTAACCACTAGGGGTTCTTGGCATGATCCTAAATATGAGTTGGTCACAAGAATACATTACTAACCTAGAAGGTTGTGCTGAGCAGAGCCACGCCTTAGAAACTCAGCCTCCAGTGTAATAAGATAATGAAAGAACAAGAAAAGCATAATAATATGCAGAATCCCTCGTCATGAACGCCATTTTAATTCTTCCAAGTGGCTGTATACGTCATTTCTTTAGTGAAGGATAACTCTTTATGAGCTGCTTTGGAAATCTGCCGAGCGCTTCCATCGACATTAGCTAACTAAGTTTTACGGACGTAGATTGTCGATACGTTGACATTTCTCATCGCGCTCAACGGCAAAAGGCGAGTCGTTGAGCACTAAACTAGAGGTGCATATTGTGAAAGCCTTGTGGTACAATGAATTGGATATCTAGTTGCTTATGTCTCGCGTTTCACCACTGCTCCCCGAGCGTAGTCGCTCGAGTATGTTTTTGCAGGTACGTATTATTCAAATGTCAAAGGAGACTCATATAATGAGAAGAATAGCAGGTTGCAATGTAAACAGAGAAGGGAGAGATGTCAATTTTCAGTCTGCTTGTTACTGAAAAAGTAGAATGTTGCTGCTCAACTTGTTTTGAGCACTGCCACAACATTCAATACCTGCCACCCAAATACACAACTAGATTTATACCTACGTCGTAAATGATATTTAAATTCGAATAAACCAAACAAGTGACACGTATGTGCTGTCCTATGCGCTAAAATTGTAGTCTTCAGTGAACGAAGACCTTCATGTGCAAAATATCTTCCTTGGACTGGACTAGACTGGAAAAAGTTTAGTTAGGTCTTGCAGGACGCGCTTAAAGCTAAACATTTCGACAGAATTACCTGTCTGGTTGGGAAAATTGATTAAGACTTAGAGATTGACTCCAACCAAATAAGGAAATTTACTAGCCCGACGTTTCGGAACCAATTCGGCTCCTTCTTCAGCGGGTATTCTTCGGAGGTGGCGGTGTGCCGCTTTTAAAAGGTCCCTCGTAAGAAAGGAGAGGAAGGGGGAGAGAGCGTAAGGTGCGGAAACACTTAACAGGGCACCTGTTCGAGACAGACAAAAGAGGGGGTGGGGGGGGGCGGGGCTTCGGCGTCGCTGGTCGGCTGGGTTGACCGATGCTGGGCGCCCTTTAGTCGCGGGAATGCGTTGACGGGGGACAGGGGGGGGGTAGGGGGAAGGACAGGGGGGGGGGGGAAGGAAGGACATCATCAACAAGGCTCAGAAAAGACTGGTGACAGCGCGGATACATGGGTGGCACACAATTATTAGGAAGAAAGAAGTCGACGCGTTCTTCGCCAGAAGACAGCTCGAACACAAGGTACCCCATCTTTTTTCATCAATTAATTCGTTTGCGAAGGCCATTGCGTCCTCAGAGGAAAAGAAACACCGCGAAACGCAGAAGAAAAAACTCTCTTCTTTATTCAAGCAAACCGAAAAATCAGGAGTGTTGGACAGGCACGCAGTAACGAATTTATCATCGAGAAAGCTCACAACAGAAGAGACTTCAGTCCTGGCAAAAGGTCATAAATTCAACATCACCACAGATAAACTCCCCCTGCCCAAGATTGGCGCCGCCCTCGAGAGCGGCATCCAGCAGCTGGACCCTAAAGTGCGGGAACCACTCAGATTAAAAGCAATAGGCATAATAAGGTGCAATAACACGCCGAAGAGAAACTTGTCGTCTGACGAAATAAGAGCGCTGCGATTACTGAAGGAAGATAAGGACATTGTAATTCTACCAGCGGACGAGGGCAACTCAACCGTCGTGTTGAACATGCAGGACTACGAGGAAAAGGCGTCCACCCTCCTTAACAGCCAAGACAACAAAAAATTAAAAAAGGACCCCACCACAAGGACCCAATCAGTACTGAATAAGACGCTGGTCGAAATTTTCCGAAACCACCCAATTCTCGTAATCTTTATCTAAAATTAATGTGCAGGAACCGGTTCCGCACCAGCCTTTTACGCCTTGCCAAAACTTCACAAACCCGGAATCCCCTTACGGCCAATCGTAGACTTTTCGTGCTCCCCACTTCGATCACTATCCACATACTTGCACCAGATTATATCACCCCTCACCGGAAGGACAGCATCCCACGTGCGCAACCCCGAACACTTCATCAAGCTCATATCAAATGTACGCCTCGAAGATGATGAATCCCTGGTCTCTTTTGACGTGATCTCTTTGTTCACCAGAGTACTCATTCAGTTAGCTATATCCGCAACAAGGGATGCCCTGGAACGCGACGGCACACTCGACGAGAGAACCCCCTTGAGTGTAGACGAGATCTGCCGCCTACTCGAGCTATGCCTGTCAAATACCTACTTCACCTTCCGAGGCAGCTACTACAAGCAGGTGAAAGGAACTCCCATGGGGGCCTCAATTTCCGTCACCATGGCTAACCTAACTATGGAAAATATCGAAGACAGAGCTCTAAGTACCTTTTCCCCGAAGCCAAAAGTTTTCCTCAGGTACATGGATGATTGCTTCTGTATCGTGAAGGAGTCGCAAGTCGAAAACCTGCAGAGCCATTTAAATTCCGTAGACCCGGATATACAGTTCACGTCGGAGCGCGAACAAAACGGATCGTAACCATTCCTAGATGTACAAGTTACACGAACCAACGGCAATCTAAAATTCTCAATATACCGAAAACCAACACACACAGGCCCCGCTACCTACACTTCGCATCCAACCATCCGGCAAACCACAAGGCATCGGTCGTAAATTCTTTATTTAAAAGAGTCGAAACTCACTGCACATTTGAATCAGATCAAAGAAAGAAAGGAGAACGGTTCTCAACGAACTCAAAAGGAACGGCTATACAACGGAATTCATTCGAAAAACAACCCGACAACAAAAAAAAAAAGAAAAAACAAACTACGAGACCTCCAACCGTTGACTCCCCCTCGACCATAGAAACGAGTGTCCATCCCATACGTCAAAGGTACCAGCGAAGCTCTCAGCTGAATATTCAAAAAGAAGGCCTCAAAGTCGCGCATAAACCGATGAACACTTTGAATATCCTCATTCCTAAACCAAAAGACCGTCCACCAAAAGAAAAAGCTCAAGGCGTCGTCTATAAAATCAGCTGTGCCGACTGTCCGGCGTCGTACATCGGGGAAACCAAAAATCTAAAAGAAAGAATCAGACAACATGAAAATGACGGCAGAACATTCAACTGAATATGCAGCGCCGTCACTGAACATTCCGAAGGCGCCGACCACAAGATTTCTTTCCAAGAAACCGAAATCCTTCAAACAGAGACAAACTGGCGAAAAAGGCTACTAGTGGAGTCATGGCACATTCAGAACACAGCGGATAATATACACCGCGTGAAGGGCATCTTTCCCTCTTTGTATGTTCATGGCCTTGCAGACGCGACGAAGGGAAGAAAGGACCCCCGCTCTAGGTCAGCAACACCAAAACAACTCGTCTCCCTTCCCCCCCCCCCCCCCCCCCTGTCCCTCGTCAACGCATTCCCGCGACTAAAGGGCGCCCAGCATCGGTCAACCCAGCCGACCAGCGACGCCGAAGCCCCCCACCCCCTCTTTTGTCTGTCTCGAACAGGTGCCCTGTCAAGTGTTTCCGCACCTTACGCTCTCTCCCCCTTCCTCTCCTTTCTTACGAGGGACCTTTTAAAAGCGGCACACCGCCACCTCCGAAGAATACCCCCTGAAGAAGGAGCCGAATTGGTTCCGAAACGTCGGGCTAGTAAATTTCCTCATTTGGTTGAAGTCAATCTCTAAGTCTTAAGGACGCGCTTAGGACGTAGCGGGCGTCTCCCTCGTAGGGGCCGACAGGGAATACCTGGTGGTCGTTTCGTGGGCCTGGTGGACGGCCCATTGCTGGTCTGCGAGAAGCGAGCTTCTGAGGGACTTCTCCCACTTGTCCGAGGTAGAGTCGGGAGGACCGTTTCTACACTCCCAGAGCATGTGTGCGAGTGTCACCGTGTATCCGCACGAGGGGCACGTGTCACTGTGGTACGCGTCAGGATAGAGAACGTGGAGTTTGGCGTGGATTGGGTATGTGCCTGATTGTAATAAGCGTAGGGTTAGCGCCTGCGGTCTTTTAAGTTTGGGGTGTGGGGCCGGAAAGATGCGGCGTCCAAGGTAGAAGTGTTTGTGCTTTCATTGTACGTAATGGGTGCATCCCGGTTGGTCTTTATCTCGGCGAGATGGGGTTGCCCTGGGACGGCGCGGTCAGTAAGCGCACGCGTTGCGATCTCGTTGAAGGTTTGGCGAAGCACCCGGCACCCGGCCGAGATGGGCGGGGAACCAGACGACGGTGTGGTGCATGAGGGTACTCTGATCTGCGCTGCGGAGGATGCGTAACGCCTGGAAATCTCTTCCTTCTGCGGAAATTCCTGCGTCAGGATTGTGGAACTCTAAACGGACAGTGACAATAGAAATGTAGCCCGTGAATGTAGGCTAGTCAAGCGAAAATCAAAATTGTAAGCGGTTATACTCTTGCTGCAGTGTGCACATATACTATACAGAGTGTTTCATTTTAGCTGCACCAAATTTTTAAAAATTGCCTGTGGCAGATAGCACAATTATCATCCTTGATCTAAACTACTCGATGAGGCGGCCATTACTTCCACGATAAATCAAATCACCTTATTGTATAATTACCAGAATTACGCTAATGAACTTTTTAATTAATTATTTTACGGCTCATCTTTCAATATATGAATTATAGCCACTGAGTTCACAAGGCGTATCCACTTGGAACGAATTATCAGGACTGAACCAGTTTCGAGATATTAATTTTCAAAGTGTCCGACGAAATACATGGGCGTTCCAGTTAACTTTGTGCTTCAATGCATAAAACAGCGTTTTCCTCAAAAAGTTAACTGGAACGCCCATGCATTTTGTCGGACACTTTGAAAATTAATATCTTGAAACTGGTTCAGTCCTGATAATTCGTTCTAAGAGGATACGCCTTGCGAACTCAGCGTCTATAATTCGTGGCGTGAAAGATGTGCTGTAAAATAATTATTTAAAAAGCTCATTAGCGTAATTATGTTAATTATTCAATATGATTTCATTTATCGTGGAAGTAATGGCCGCCTCATCGAGTAGTTTAGATCAAGGATTATAATTCTGTTATCTGCCAGAGGCACTTTTTAACAATTTGGTGCAGCTACAATGAAACACCCTGTATATATATATATATATATATATATATATATATATATATATATATACGGCGCACTCGCCGTTTCAGTAGGCAGCGGTTTCAGAATCTCTCGGAGTCAGCGAGATATCTTTAAGGTAATGGCACTGACGGCGACTCCACTAAGGACAAAGACAAGGACGTCGAGTCCTTTGACATATACTTGAATGACGTTGGCAGGGAAGCAACCAAGCCTTGTGCGTCACGTTTGGTACCTAGTTCGTGACTCGGGAACTTCAGGAATCTGTTTTTCTGCTAATTCAATTCCATACGGCAATGTACGGGAGAAAGTCAGTAACATCTTGCAGATCGCTAGTGACGGATAGGTACAGGCAAGGCGACTTGAGGCAGATAAAGAACAATAGGCGCTCTGGGGCGCAGCGAAATATTCATGAGGGAAGGATGGTGCTCGCCACATTATGCAGGGGCAATGCCCACCACAGGACCTATGGCACCACAAGTAAAACCTATGGGTCATTTGTCCGAGGTACTCAAGTTTTTACAGACGCCCCAACTATCATGCGCCAAGATTTTAAAATATGCAAATGCCACGTAGCTGGACTACGTTTGTTGTTTTGTTTGTTTGGACTACGTTTGTTTGGACTACGAATGTTGTTTGCTGTCGCTTGGAGATACTAATTTTTTTTCATTGCGCCTAATTGCATAATTAGTCATAATTATATAATCATTTAATCACCTTCTCAAATATTATAATTAGATGAAGAGCGTCAATGAGAAAATTATAGAGCAACATGAAACAGTCCCGATACTACTTTCTGTTCTCAACTCGTACTACACAAAATTGTTTTTCCGAGCGTGAAAGAAGCCTGCGCATACGTCCAAAGTGCCTCGAGTGGCTTGCCGCACCAGCCTTGGTTGCTCAGTGGCTATGGTGTTGGGCTGCTGACGAAGTCGCGGGATCGAATCCCGGCAACGGCGGCCGCATTTCGATGGGGGCGAAATGCGAAAAC
Organism: Dermacentor silvarum; assembly: GCF_013339745.2. NCBI lineage: Eukaryota > Metazoa > Arthropoda > Arachnida > Ixodida > Ixodidae > Dermacentor > Dermacentor silvarum. The sequence continues at coordinate 86,647,296 of NC_051160.1, forward strand.
ACCCGTGTACATAGATTTAGGTGCAGGTTAAAGAACCCCAGGTGGTCCAAATTTACGGAGTCCCCCACTACGGTGTGCCTCATAATCAGATCGTGGTTTTGGCACGTAAAACCGCATAATTTTTTGTTAGTGGCCTGTCGCGCGGCTCATGTTGTGTGTATTCGCGGGTTCTTTCACGCTATGAAAAACACTATTGAGCAACAGAAACATAATTAACCACGGATAGAAATTTTAGATACTGTAAAGAAGAATGAGTGTTAACAAATTCCAAGTTACTTGAAAGGCATGTGCACCACCGTCACTCGTAATGCGATTTTTCCGCAGAAGCAGTTCTCATCAGTTCCGTAAAATACGGCTTTGCTGCGTTAGATATGCTCGCTTTATAAGCCGACTTAGATATGGCTGTCAATATTAGTGCGATTTTCTCCGTGCTCAAGTTATCATTGTTGTTATGGCGCAGTCGTTACGTTGTGGTCGTGGATATCGCCTGTATTCTACCACTTAGTCTGTTTCAAAAAGAGCTAAAACATCTCAACAGTTTGTTCGTGTGACCAGGTGACGTGACCAGGTGACGGAAGCATGTACTCTGGCTGTTGGATTGCCATATGGCATTGCACTGTACTAGAAATAACTCTTTGCAGATCTTCCCCCAGTAAATATGTACAGTATAGTTTTCGTTAGTCTTCGCTATTCTCTATTCTTAACGCCTCATTTCGCACTGTTTCTAAATATTTTTTATAGATGTATACGTACATTGAACTTAGGCCCCGCCTTTCTGTGTAACTATGGGGTTCCTTAACGTGCACTACAACACAAGCACACGGGCGTTTTTGCATATCGCCTCTATAGAAATGTGCCGCCCCGGCCGGGGTTCGATCCCGCGACCTGGTGCTCAGGAGCAACGCCTTAGCTAACTGAGCCACCGCGGCGGGTAGATAAAGAATTACGGAGGAAGGATGGCGCTCGCCGCATGTGCGGGGGCAATGCCACACCACGTGACCAACACCACAACAAGTAAAACATACGGGTGATTTGTCCGATACCCAAGGTTATAAAGGGCGCACTAACGATCATTCACGGCTATTTAAAAATATACAAATACCACGTAGCTGGACAGAACCAAGGTAATGTAGTTTGCCATCACTTGGAGATACTCAAATCAATTTTTGCATTCCGCCTATTGGCATAATTACTCTTAAATATTTAATAAACTTCTCAAGTATTATAATTAGATGAAGAGCGCCAATGAGAAAATTGTAGAGCAACATGTAACACTCCCAATACAGCTTTCTGTCGCTCAACTCGTGCTTCACAAAATTGTTTTTCAGAGAATCAAATAAGCCTGCGAATAGTGTCGCGCAGCAGTCTGCCGTGTAATGACGGGATTCTTTCAGCTCGAAAAAACACTGTAATGTAGCACGTATTGGGCAAAAGAAACAGAATTTACCGAAGATATAAATATCAACTTTCGCTTTCGTAACTTTGAACAGGATTGTTAACTAAATCCAAGTTACTTCAAAGGCATGTGAACCACGGCTCTCAAAATGCTACTTGTTCGCAGAAGCAGTTATCATCAGTTCCTTAAAATACGGCTTTGCTGCGTTAGATATGCTCGCTTTATAGGCGGACTTAGATATGGCTGTCAGTATTAGTGCGATTTTCTCCGTGCTCAAGTTATCGTTGTTGTTATGGCGCCGTGAATTTTTTTTTCTGTGCTCAATTTACTATGAATATCTGTTTTTTCTATCATGAGCCACTTTCGATCGCCTTTATTTTATATAGCCTTTGCACCAGTGCAGGGTTTGTTAACATTTTTGTCAACACTGTCCTTCTGCCTAATTTTCTTCCTACCGGTACTCGTGAAAAAACATGTTCAAATAACCTTCCTAAAACAAAACTGCATTTATCAGCATGATTAAAGGTTCGGTAATTCAAAGAAACCGCTTTCTCGCTGTATTTTCTGTGCAGAGGAGCTGGTGACGAAAATTAGGGTATTTTGTTTAGCGATGGAATAGCCGAACTTCGGACGTTGACAATAACCGAAAAGAAAAATGGTGCTCATCCTACCAATAACTTTTATATAATACTACACAAACATAGAATTTTTCGTTTATATTTACGATCCTCAGTTAATAGCGAACGCTTGTATTTGACCATCGGTTCTTTTCCAAGTGTCAAGTCGCACTTTGCTGTAATCTTTACTGCACTTCACTGGGTAAGATGGTTCCACAAGACGAAAAAAAAACACGAGCACAAGTAAAAGAAACTACACCTAGCGCAGCTGTTACATTTAAGAAGCGGTGTTAGGTGTCATCAAGTGTCACCGATTGTCACCACCGCTTAGGTCTACCTGACACACCAACTAGGCCCCCACTCGAGGAGAACCACGAGGATTGAGGTACCACCTAACTCCCTGCTTCAGCTTACCGCCTGCACTAGGTGGGCTGACAATGGGGTGCCGTCGCTGCGTGAATGACCTCCTGAAATGAGGCGGAGAACAGCCTCGCACACGGGTACAATCTGATTTCCCAGGCTATTTGATAAATGATCCAAACGCATCCCGACACCACCACTTCTTTGTGAGGAAGAGCCAACTCGATCAGCCTTAATTTCCTGCGTTCTGATGTTATCTCGGACTTTGGAGATGATTTACCCCGTCCAAGTACTATTTTTCAAAGAAGCCAGTGGAACAACAGCAGGTGACAGAAATACTTTTTATTGGTCTCACATTCGTGTATGTCGCTCTTAGCTTAAGTCTACGGTTGCCATTCGTTATTCATTGTGGTACAGCTTAAGCAGCGCTGCAGTTTTTTTTTTCGTTTTGACGGAGTTGTGCGGTATAATTGGTTTACTGCCCATTCTAGCCCATCACAGGCAGGTTAGGATGGTAACCAGGCGGAGCTCGTGTCGTCGGCGTCATTTCTTCGGCACACGCGCTGACTGTAAGAAAAGCGGTGTTATATTTTATATATATATAGCGATAACGTTTGTGCTTAAAATGTATAGCTAGAGCAAAAAAAGAATTCTAGATTTATTCTGCTTTCATTGTTGATTTTTGAATAAATGGCGTTGCTAGATTCCAGCGAATTTATTTGCAGGCTCTACTGTTTTTATGTCATACGTTATATGTACGAGATTTACGGTATAAATGTGGTCAATTTTCTCAATTGCTATTGATATTTTCGATCGAAAGACATCCCTTGAGTTTGTGTAGTCATCGGTTCTCATCCTTGTCCCAAGTCACGCTGTTCTATTTTACAACCGGCACTTCGTGTCACCTGGAACTGCTGGACGCAAGCTTTCCCACCTAAGTAGACGTTTAATGAAATCCACGGTGCCTGAGTAACTAGGTTATACTAGGCGGAGCTCTGGTTTCATTGCTGATTTTCGAATAAATGGTGTTGCTAGATGATAGCCACTTTATTTGCAGCCTTTTCTGTTTTTATGTCGTATGTCATATGTACGAGGTTTACGATATAAATGTGGTCATTTTTCTCAATTGCTATAGATATTTCCTGTCAAAACACATCCCTTGAGTTTGCGCGGACTTCGACTCTCATCCTTGTCTCAAGGCGCGCTGTTCTATATAACAAGCGGCGCTGCTTGTCAACTGGTACTGCAGGACGCAAGCTTTCCCACCTAAGCAGACGTTTAATGAAATCCACGGTGTCTGAGTAAATCACTAAGCCCGTCCTTGTGCTCGGTACCTGAGCGAGGAGGAGCTGGCATTGCGGAGCCGCCACTCTACGAATGACCTGGTCAACTGGAAGTTACCTGATATCGGTACAAGATGGAAGGAGTTGTGGTAATTTTTATACTATCTGTATTGAGTTGGCGTGCGAGGTCCCGACAGTCTCACTGATTGAGTTTTGTATTGAAATAAAATAAGAGAAAATGAAATGAAAAACAATGAAATCGAGAGAAAGACAGAGTGAAAGGGGGATAGTTTGCCAGATATCGGAACATTTAGCAGCGTCAGGAACTGGATTGTGCACAGCAATGACTTGGCAAACTGGGTCGCAGGCAGCGTGGATGCCAAGGGCTGAAGACTAGTATATTTTAGTGCAAAGTAAAGCGGGAATAAACAGAAAAGGGTTAAGCTGAGCGAAAAGATTTAAGACATGCAAAAGAGTAATAGAGATTTAGAAGGAATGGAAATTCTACGAATGCGACGATGAAGTTACAAAAGTCCGCCTGTCGGACTTTCCGAGGCATCCTTAACTACAGTTGCTCTACATCAGATCAGACAGAGGTAACGCTGGCACTTGAGCAAAAAAGAAACTCATAAACAATTTTACGACTAATATTTAGTGAGTGCTAAGGCGATTTATTTAAATATATTCGCGAAAGTTTTAGAGTACCTGCAATGATTATGTTGTGGTACGAAAGGCGCCGCCGTTTGCAAGAAGTACAGTTCTTTGAATGATTGACATTTCGCACGAAAATTGAGATGGTGCAAAGATGTCCAGCAAGCAAGAGATGTGCTCGTTATTGAAGGGAGGATGATAGGACTATCAATGAGAGGAATATCAGGCCTATATTAGCAGTATTGCATTTGAGACACAGTAAAAAGCGAGAAGAAAAACATCTGATTTTGTGCGGGAATAGTTCATGTGCACAATAAAGGTTATGTTTTTGTCAAAGTTAAGCCAATGGCTGTTGACTTTTTCCTTGACTTATGCGATGTGTCATTGATGCGAACTACTCATTGATGGATGCGTGATGTGGACGGAGCTTGAATGTTTGGAAAATGAAGGACGTAGGGCTTTCCTGCACTAATTGCTAATTTGTTGGGGTGCGCCTAACCCGATACTAGGGTCGCTATAATGTAAAATGATTCCAAACTGTTTTGATTCCAATTTCTGCAATCAGCCTCCACGATTGGTCAAAGCATTTTCGGGCCACTCCGAACTTCGCCTGTCTGTCACGCGACGTCACGACAACCGCGAAAACTCACCACGTCAAAGTGATGTGTACGCGAAAAGGATGCATTAATATGCCGAACAAAACTGAAAATCTTTCTCAATAGCCACAGACTGCCCCGTTCCGAATGGAATGGAAGATGGCTGCCCGCCGATCGCTCAGGCCCTCGCTACTCGCACCTGCCGGTGAGCATGTATTTATTTGTGCATGATAAACCTTCTTGCGTGGCAGTAAAACGTTATCGAGCCTTTGCCGCATGCATACGACATCGCTCTGCCAACTCTTCCTTGCTGAGGATCCGTTGAGGATCCGTTTTAGCGGCGTACTTATCCTTCCGTTGCACGCGGCCGCGACTTTCGACCAGCCACCGCAAGCTAAGTAAGGCGAAGCGGACCAATCGGAGAAGCCGGCACCACTCTCTTCATGCGGTTATCTATTTTCACTGTGCTGGCTCGGCCCCATCGAAACCCTCTCCACTAGAGCGTGCTCCTCGCCTCTTGTCAGCGAATTAGATAAGAAAAACCGCTGAGTGCAGACAATGTTATTGGTTTTGAAAGGGAACAAATATGACCTCCTATAAACGAGGAGAGTGTTTGATTGGGTTGTTCAGACAACGCTATGGGTCACCGCCCGATGCTTGCGTTGGTGGTTACGTAAATTTGACGTCAGGAGTTTGGAATCAAAACTGTTTGGAATATTATTACGTTTTAGCACCCTAGGTTTAGCATAACAGAGCTATTTGTTTGTAATCACGGGCGGATTTTGGCAGAAATAAACGGAAATATGCATTGTCCGCGTAGGCTTCTGCTAATACACCTGGAGGAAGAGGCTGCTACAGTAATCAACGATTAACCAGATCCCATTACCGCGGATGAATGGGTGGCCAATGCGGGCTTTTGTTGGAGTTGCTGAGACTTCGCCGGCATTTGAGTGGTATGTCGCGCTGTGGTTGTAATAAATGTTTCATGACTTTAGAGTAATAGCATTTAGTGATAATCGATTTGGGGTCACTGTGGTGCCTCGGGAACGCTGACCCTGCGTTGCCTACCCATACTATCCGAGATTCGTCATTACATTTGATAGATCCAGGGGCGTTACCCTCGACACTCCGAACAATCTCAGAAGAAGCATGCTGGGACTTGCGTCATACCGACGAACATGAGGTGCCTGCGTATTCCGCTTAGGTGCTGTTTAAATCTTGCTAACAAAAAAACTATACAATTACCATACCGGCGACCATACCGGTTTTCCTTTAGGGGTACATATAATACTCATATAAAACAATGTTTGCCAACGTAAGTTGTTTTCGCAAATCATGCTTAAACAGATATTGCAGTATAACACAAAGTGATTTAAAGCTTATTGTCGAGAACAATGTAACACCAATATTTCGAGTTTACACAATGCAAAAATACGACGACAAGGAACAGTTACACTCAGGACCACTGCATTGGTCAAATCCCGGAAAAGAAAAAGGACCACTGCAACTTATTTTGCATATTGCGCAAGAAACCTTATATTTCAGTTACGAAAATACTTTGTTCATTCTGTTTGCGTTACTATAGCTTCACAGAGTAACCTTATTTGTCCAATATTGTTATGAGGAACCCCACCTTTAGATAACACAACGCCAAGTAAAGGTATTAGCTTGTAATAGGATACTAGATCGAAATCGCGAGACTCGGTACAACTTTTGAGTGTTTTCTCTTACTTCTGTTAGTGACAGAGTACTTGGAGTGTTTCATTGCTGTTGTGTGTACTTCCAGCAATACCGTAAACGTTCAACTTTCAAAGCGAATATTTCCTGGCGTCGTTTCCACATTCATCGGATGCTTGCTACGATATTGGTTATACAACACTGTCCACTTTGCAATTTACCTAAATGTTTGCATGAACACACAGCTTGGGCAACCAGGTAAGGTGGAGCTGTGCCACTGGGTACCTCGAAATTTTGGACCCATAACCCTGATCGGGTGCCTGCGACTGCGTAGGCGCCCGATTAGATAAGTAGGAAGGAAACGAAGAATTCGACAGCAAAAACACTTGAGTGTGGAGGAAAAAGTGAAGGGAACAAAATGGGTTGAGAGCGTGCATTCAGCATGGAGCGTAGGAGCAAAGGAGCGCGTGGGGAACAACGTTACAATGAAGTAGTTCACTACTAAAAGTGAAAAAGTCGCCAACAATTGCAACCGAGCGAAAAGATACCCAAGCAAAATGAAAACAGAGCGTGTATTGTCACGGTGTAGGCAATGTTAAGAACCAGAGAGAAGGAAAATAGTAACTAATTAACGCTTTATTGGGTGAACTTTGGTTCATGGGAAACTCTTATCATAAAGATAGCCGCGAGCACCTTCGTCGATCGTCGTTACCTTATCTTCTGTTCAAACGCGTCGACATTTTACGCATGGCTCACTTTAAGCTCATGTGTAATTCTTGGCGATCACGTTAGTTCCAGAATGTTCAGCCCTACTCTCGTACCCCATGCAATACGATTACAGACAACATTATTTTACGGTCGAATCGGCGACGTTCAAGAAAGTTCCCATACATGAAAGCCCTACATGCACCAAGCAATAAATCTGTAACAGCGGCTAGCCAGTGAAAAGTGGTCACCAGAAAACTAGCATGAAGAATGCGCGATCATGAACAATATGAGCGGGAACATGACACCGTGTATCATTATGCTTCGAACCCTGCTTCAGGTGATGCGCGGCGGCTGCCGCCGGAAACAATCTGGACTGGGGGTGGGCGCTCATGTGCTAACAGCTCTCCGTGCCACCGTGTGTTTGCTTCTAAGAAATGGTAAAGTTCATACGGCCTACGGGCAGGGATAGCACCTAAAATTTCTTCGCTTTAGCTGCACTTTGTGCATTAGTTAAAGGACTACAGCGTCTTCGTATTGATTTTACCAGTGCAGCACGTCCCGTTGGAACTTCCTTATTATTTTGCGACAGTGCACGCCAAGTTCTCGGTGAGTTCGTGAAGAACCAATACTCGCTAAACAGGAAGTGCAGCCAAAGTGCCCGTGTATGTTAACGCGGCAGCCAAGCTTCGAACAGGCGACGGTCTCCAGCTTATAGCTACGTGCGAATACACGCCAAGGCCCATTGCAAGCTTGACTTATTACTATTATTGTTTTAGCTAGCACTGCGTTCATCCAGACACAAATAAGGGCGTCCCTGCTGTGAATTTTAACATAAAGAAAACGTTTGATGATGCCGCGGCGGAGAATAATAAAATACGAGTGGTAGCGGCAGTTGGTTGATGTGGTGTTATTAGGCCAGGCAGGGCACAGACTAAAAATGCAGCTTTCACCCTCCATATTTCAGCTGAATTTGAGGATTGATAAAATAAACCACGTTTCCTAATAAATAGTAGCGACGACAGATAAATAAATCCCAAAGAAAGTTTCGTGTTCTAAGACACAACTTCGTTTGGAAAGAGACGTTTGTAATACATTCGTGTGTGAGCTCACCGTTCATTAGTTCATACATGCAGACCCGGGAAAACCGTCTGCAGCACCACAGAGCTACACAAAAGCCAGAATTCTTTTTTCTGGCGCAATAAATTTTGTATAATACATTGACAAGTTCTTTCACTGGATGTGTTGGCCCACGTAGGTAATTTCTGATTAACAAATCACAGGCTTTCTGATAAAATCAATATTTAACTTACTGCCACAGTGTGTGTTGCAGGCATCACAGCTTGAAAAATAATTGCTGCCAGTACCACAATGTGTGTGGTCATTAGGAAAGCACACTCTTAATTTCGGGTTCGAGTGCCAACCTCTGTTTTCGCCGTCGCACTTATTGGTGCAATTTAAATTACCGCAGGGCGACGAATCTGTAAAAACAAAGGGGTTATTATTACCTTATTTTGCACTGACCACCCCCCGTAAAAAACTTATTCAGAACAATAAAACGCATTCATTTCCTTGCCCCGTGGAGACATACGGGGGAGTTGAATTCATGGAAGAATGTATTTGAATAATTCTATAAGTAGCGCAATACCCGCTGAGCAGCGATAGCAAGAAACCTGTTTTCGTGGTGTTGTGCATTACTGTTGTAATATTTCTTTTCGCTACAGTTTTTCCGAAAAAAAGTACTGTATTTGATAGGGTGCAGTGAGATTAGTACAATTTAAAGCCCGTAGAAAATTAATACAGAAACAAACGCTTTTAGCACCAATGCATTCTGGGAATCCATTTTTAGCGTATCATTTTACAGGTGGTTCCACAAAGCATTAGCAGATGTACCAGCGTGCTCATACAAGGCAAGAAATTGCGCGAGTTGCGCGACCGTGCATATGACGGCAGCAGCTAGACATCGACGGCGACGAAGTTAAGACGTTGTTGGTGTAGATAGTGTATGCTGCGTGGCACTCATTCCCTGGTTGAAGCTACTTCGCAGTAGCGACGTTGGTTCGTGTCTGACCTGATTTCAGGTGTTCTTTGAAAAATAAATGTTCACAGTCACTCTAGCGTACGCAAAAGAGGATGAATGCAAAAGCCTGCGTGCCCACGAGACATTCACTAAATTACTTGATATCCTCATTCGAATGCGTTGCAACTTCCTATTACTCGTTATACCCACCAAAGGTCATGTGTTCGAGTGCCCTAATTAAGTGTACTTTATTTACCTCTGTCCTAATTAACTTTGACGGTATGGAACTGGTGGTAGTGGGAACACTTTGGGGGCAGTAGAATGCACGACTTTTCGTTATGAATTTTCGACTACCACCAAAGCTCGGGGGTTCGACTCTCACGAAAGGTCGTGGATTTGAGTGCCCTAATAAATTTGACCTAATTAACACCAAAGGTCGTGGGTTCCATCATCAACGATTGCACCATCAATTTTGGTGCCATTGAATTTTTCAGCCATGAGACATCTAAGGCTTTCGCCATAATAAATGCGCGACCGGTCATAGCATAGAACATCTGCCTAGAAACAAAGTGCCCTAATCACATTCAGTTCAGCCATACATGCTCTTGTGCCAAACGAGACTACGTCTTTAAAACGCGTGGTGCTTTCGTCACTTGCCAGTTTCTCGCATTCTTGCACTGTGACTGCTCTTGCTTTGCAGTGTTGCGCTAGACTGCATCATTTGCGAACAAACGACATTCCCGATTTGTTTTCTTGTTAGCAGATAACGCTGGGCACAGACTATGCAAAGTTGTAACGCGTTCTTCATTGGCCCTGTTTGACTACTTTTATAATTTCTTCGCCGGTGTGCAAATCTCGTTTCTTTTGGGTGGCGGGGACACCACGATGTCACATTTTCGCCACGGTAGAACACAGTGGCACAATACAAGTCATGACAGTAACTGTTTCTTTGGCGAAACTCTGCCCAGAGTATTAAGTATCTACAAAGCACAGCATTGGCGGTGAGTACACGCGGTGATCGTTGAAATGTGATCGGCGGGTCAAGCACGTCGGCTATTATACACACCTGTCAAAGAGTCCAGCGTAATGGCCTGTACCCACCTACACTCCAGACTCTCATCATCCTATATTTATGTCCACTGCAGGACGAAGGCCTCTTCGTACGATCTTCAGTTACCCCTGTATTGCGCTAGCTGATTCCAACATGCGCCTCCGAATTACCTAACTTCATCACTCCACCTATTTTCTGCCGTCCTCGACTGCGTTTCCCTTCTCTTGGTATCCATTCTGGAACACTAATGGTCCACCGGTTATCCATCCTACGCATTACATGGCCTGCTCAGCTCCACTTTTTCCGCTTAATGTCAACTAGAATATCGGCTATCCCTGTTTGTTCCCTGATCCACATCGCTCTCTTCCTTCCTCTTAACGTAAGGCCTAACATTTTTATTTCCATTGCTCTTTTTGCGATGCTTAACTTGTTGTCGCCGAGCTTCTTTGTTAACCTCCAAGTTTCTGCCCATATGATAGCACCGGTAGAATGCAATGGTTGTACAATTTCCTTTTCAACGACAGTGGTAATCTCCCATACAGGATTTGGTAATGCCTGCCGTGTGCACTCCAGCCCAATATAATTCTTCCATAAATTTCCTTCTCATGATAAGGGTCCCCTGTGAGTAATTGACCTAGATAAACGTACTCCTTTACACACTCTAGAGGCTGACTGGCGATCCTGAATTCTTGTTCCCTTGCCAGGCCATTGAACATTATCCTTGTCCTCTGGATATTAATATTCAACCCCACTCTCACACTTTCTCTGTTCAGGTCCTGAATCATTTGTTGTAATTCGTCCTCATTGTTGCTGAATAGGACAATGTCATCTGCAAACCGATGGTTGCTGAGAATTCGCCGTTGATTCTCACTCCTAACCTTCCCAGCCTAAGAGCTTGAATACTTCCGCTGAGCATACAGTGAATAGCGCTGGAGAGATTGTGTCTCCTTGCCTGACCCCTTTCTTGATAGGTAATTATTATTTTCTTGTGGAGAACTAAGGTTTCTGTGGTATCCTTGTAGATATTTGCCAATATATTCACGTATGCATCCTGTACTCCTTGATTACGCAATGGCTCTATGACTACTGGTATGTCTACTCAAATCAAATGCCTTTTCATAATCTATGAAAGCCATATAAAGAGGTTGATTGTACTCCACATATTTCTCGATTACCTGATATGATAGCATGGATGTCCTCCATCGGAGAATATGTCTTCCTGGTGAGCTCGTTCGCTCGTTCGCGCGAACCGAGCCAACGAGCCCAGCGTAGGATGAAAGAGCGAACGCGGAGTGCAGCGGTTGATGAAATAAGGCGATAGCGAAGAGAGCACGAGGAGGAAAATGGAGGAGGAGGGTGAAGCAGAACCATGAGGCGGCAACTGGAGGAGGAGGATATGGCGAAAGTGTCAGAAGAAAAGCGTAGTGCCCCTACAAATGGTGCTGTGCGGGGACGACCGCTGCGATATGGCGCCACAGCAGGGCACCGTTGTCTGTTCACCAATGACGCCATCGACCCTCTTGGTTGACTGAAGTCAGTGTTGCCCTGATTGCATTGAGAATTATCTTGGTGGATATGTTGTACAATACTGAAAGCAAGCTAATGTGTCTACAATTCTTCAATTCTTTATCGTCTCCTTCTTATGGATTAGTATAATGTTCACATTCTTCCAGCTATCTGGTAAACTTGAAGTCGTGAGGCATTGCGTATAAACGGCCACAAGCTTTTCAAACATGATATCTCCACGATCTTTGATGAAATCGTCTGTTATTCCATCTTCTCCTGCAGCTTTTCTCCTGGTCATGTCTTTTTGCAGAGCCCTTCTAACTTCATCGCTAGTTATAGAAGGAGCCTCTGTATCCTGTTCAAATCACTACTTCGAATCAACGTAGCTTGACTGCTCTGGGTAATGTACATGTCGTATAGAATTCTTACGCTGCTTTTACTATGTCATCAAAAGTGCTGATGATATTACCCTGCTTATCTTTCAGTGCATACATCTTGCCCTGTCCTATGCCTCCAGAATGTACAATCTTGCAATCTTTAATAACATTTTGCGGCCGTCGACCGGTAAACCGATCAGCGCCGTGCAACGAAGCGTATCGGCGAAATGGTCAAGTGTACGCACATGTGCGCAATGCGCAGCGCAGTGCAAGTATCCTCGGCTGTGCTGTTCTGCAAGGCGGAATTACCCCATGTGCTTTCTGCTGCGGTATCGACTCCCTTCACCTTTCATTTTATATGAACGCCTATACACAGCCAAGTGGACAGATAACGCCCGCAGACGTTGCTGTGTTTGGACTCACATGTTCCAGAGCGCAGCTCCTAGGCTCGTGCGACCCGAGCGAACGAGCCCATCGAAGGATGAAAGAGTGAACGCGGAGTGCAGCGGTTGATGAAATACGGCGAAAGCGAAGAGAGAGCGAGAAGGAAAATGGAGGAGGAGGGTCGGCAAGCGGAGGAGGAGGATATGGCGAAAGCGTGAGGAGAAAAGTGTAGAGCGGTGCAGGACGTGATGTATGCGCGACGACCACTAAGATATGGTACAACAGCAGCGCGCCGTTGTCTGTTCGCCAATGACGCCATCGATAAAGCATGCGGCGAGAGCGTTCACTGATACTATATATAGAAACAAAGCCCTGCATGAGTGGAGGTTTATCTGCGGCTGCTGCTGTGAATCGTGCCGACACGTCACTCGCGAGCAGCCTCTAGCGATCACCCGATTAGCGATGCAGTTGTCCCATACTTGGGCCCCGCAGGGGCGTCTGCGCAAGCAGGCGTTTGGTGTGTTGCGACACCACGGACCCGAGCACACGGGGGTTGGACCCTCCCACGCGTAGCCGTGCGTGGCTTAGCCGTGTCTGGGGAAAGGGGGATCCTGGAGGTTGAGCTAATGCCGGGTGTATGGACCTTTAAGGCCCCCCGGCGGAGGCAACACACCTCTTTGTCCTCTGCTTCACATAGACGGCACCCCCGGACTGACCCACCCGGGGGAAATCGGTAGTTGCCTTTTCCTGTCTCTCTCTCCCTCCAACCTTCGTCTTTCTCTCTCACTTTCAAATTGGCGCTGAGCCGTGCTCCCTCAAGGGCTGCAGAAGATAGCGTCAACCTTTCCCTTTCCCTCAAGAACCACTTATCCCATACTTGGGGAGACTCTAGGTGGCGTAGAGGAGTGCGGAGGTACTCACATCGCGCTTCGCAGTTCCATGTTTTTTGGTGTTCCGCCCTAAACACCCAGGAAAGTTCGACTCCATTTTACTCGTGAAGTCAACCGGAATCCGTGGACACCAGTTTTGTGACCCGGGAGCCGTTACTTACACCGCCACGTCAGAAGAAGCCCTCCACTACGTGGCAGCCACGCCAGCCTACTGATAGGTAGCAGACGCTGGCAGCTGCGCCGGTGGTGCCGGAAACGCAGACGCTGACGATGGCCGAAGCGTCTGCGCTCAACACAAAGAACGCCGACGGGCGTTCCTCTGCTACGACGGAAGAGGACATGGACATTACCGGACCTTCGACGAGCAAGAACGACGGCATCAAGCCAACGACAACTCACTGTGAAACTATTGAAAGAACAACCACCGAGGACGACTGGCACACCGTCCTCACTTTGCGGCAAAGAAAACAACAAGCGAGAGAGAAGAAACAGGGACTAAGGAGACCCGCAGAACGAAAACCAGAGGAAAACCCACTGTGAACCCAAAGGAAAAGGAAGGGGATGAAATACCCGCCGTTTCCGAAAGACGACTTCAAGATAGTGATTCGACCCCACCAGGGCTTACCACTACGAACAATCACCACCCCGGAGATAGCTGCGGCAGTCTCATCCGCCTGCCAACACACCATAACAGGTGAGCACTTTCTGTTACGGATAAAGCCGGGATCGAACATAGTTATCATATCAACCTGAGAACAAGAAGTGGCAGAGCGAATTCGTCGCATAACCACGCTCACACTAAATGGTCGCAAACATGCCGTAAACGTGTACGCGGCGAAGCCCTCAGGGGAGTGGTGCACGGGATACCAGCCAGCACACCCACTGAAACACTAATGGCCAACTTGCGGGTGAGAACGCAAGGGGTGTAAATAATACATGTACGCATGATGAGGGAAACAAAGAGTGCAGCGATCACCTTCTGTGGCCCGACTCTCCCGCGCTTTGTGTATTACTGTGGAGGAGAACTAGCCTGCCACCCGTATAGAGCAACGGTGCAGGTGTGAAAGATCTGCTACAGCAAGGGGTTGGATGGATGGATGGATGGATGGATGGATGAGGCTGAACCCCTTAAACCGGGCGGTGGCATACGCCACCTAGTCATGACTATTAACCTATTTTGTACTTTGTGGTGGGTGAAATTTCACCCCTGCCTTGATTTTATCCACCAATCAGATAACCTCTGTTTGGTTATTTCTACCCGCTTAAAGTCTATTTTGCCTTCACTGTCCCTAAACCCCAATGCTTTGAAAAAAGCACGCATCTATACGGGGTACCGTACAGATGCGTGCCCCCAACCGGACACTCGCGTCTGCCGCATATGTAGTACGAGGGACCCGCTTGACGGACATATGTGCACGCCAAAGTGTGCCTCGTGCGGGGGGGGGGGGGGACACGTCGCAGGTGACCGTAGCTGTACACAGCGACTCAGACAGCCGAGAACACCCGCCAGGCAACCAAGAAAGCGCACGCCCAGCCCAAATGGTAGGGCGATCCGATGGTTTACATCTGAGGAAGAGCAATCGGAACTTTGCAACCAAGTGAAGTCGCGATCGCCAAGCCGACACAGGACTCCGTCACCCAACAATCGAAGTTGAGTCCGAGCACCCTCCAAGACACCGCCTCCACCCCTACGGGGATCAATCTCAACGTCCAGGCCTTCACCGACAAGCAACAGCCCGAAACATCAAGCAGGCGGATCGCAGCTACCCACTCAACCCACCACGGAACCGACGGGACAGAAGTCGACGCCACCTACGAACACGCACGTAAGCTGGGCAAGGGTCGCGGCTCCCAAGACCACCCCAATAATAGAAAGTGAGGAATATCAGAGAATAGTCGTAGAGAATAAGCAACGTAAATCCAGTCTTGCTGAACTACAGGCCGAACTCGCAGCACTCAAACAACATCTAGCAACTACGACCCAAAGCCAGAACGCACAAAACCAAACAACACAAAAGCAAACGGACACGACACAATACGTTACCCCCACGGCGCAACACGGGGAGGGACAGCTACGCAACATAGAAACCCAGCTCAAACTTCTCCTTGTGGAGATAGGAAATCTCAAGCAATATGTCAACGACTCCATCAAAGGGGTAAAAAAAAAACACGGAAACGGCGAAACCCAAGCCCCGGAGGCCGCGATCCCAAGGTCTTGTTAACGACTGAAACGGAGACAAATTTTGAGAGCTCCTATGATGGCTAAACAAAACACACGCAGTCAAGAGAATCTCGAGTTGTGGCAGTTCAACTGCCGTTCCCTGCACAACAAAGAAGCGGCACTGACACAATTCGTGGAAGCAGCGGCAATTGCACCAGATCTTATATGCTTGCAAGAAGCAGGCAAACCGAAACGCTCAATAAGAGGATACACACTCCACAAAAACACCGATCACACGGGGACGGCAATATTGGCTAGGAAAGATCTCGAGGTTAGCGTCGAAACTATACCGGGGATTCAAATGCCACATCAAATAGCCACGGTATGGCCGGTAAAGCGAGGTCACCCGAAGAACATCGTAGCTAATGTATACAGCTCCCCACGAGACCACAAGGCGGACTTCACACAAATTATCTTACACATCATGAATACCGTGAAACGAGGAGATAGAGTAGTATTGCTAGGGGATTTCAACGCCTGGCACACGGAGTGGGGTTACAGAAGGGACACAGCCAAAGGTACCAGCCTACTGAAGGCAACTCAGACTCACGATCTGATCCTCGTCACCGAGCCTGACTCGCCTACCAGACTGGGAAATAGCGTGTCAAGAGATACGGCCCCTGACCTCACTTTCCTAAGCGATGAACGAGGAGTCACTTGGGCTAACCTCGACGAGACATTGGGGAGTGACCATTACATTCTCAGTGTCTCCATTCAAACGACAAAAATAAGGCATCCGATCGGCACGGCAAGTCTGATAGACTGGGAGAAATTTAGGGAATGCCAAACTGGAGGCCCCGAACTTCAACACGATCCGAGATTTGACGGGCTATTTACGGGACGCGGCGGAAAAAGCCACCAGACAATTTTAAACTACACAGAAAAACCCAGTGGTCGACAACCATTTAAGCCACTTTGGGAAGCAAGAAGAAGCCTCACCAAAAGATGGAATAAACAGCGGCACAACCGAAAGCTTAGAGAGCGCATAGCACAACTCACGGAGGCAGCCAATGCGTACTCGCAAGAGCTGTGCACTATGAACTGGAGGAATTTCCATGACTCTCTCCGCGGCACTCTAAGCACGAAGAAAACGTGGGCAATACTTCGCAGTAGGCTCACGCATGCAACCACGCGGAGAGAAACGACGCTCGCCCTCAGGCGCATAGCTAACAACTACGCAGGCTTAGACGAGGAGCTACTGAACGAGCTCCAAAACACGTACGTGGGAGAAAGGGTGACCCCAACCACCACACCAAGTTATAAGGGACCGGCTAATCCCACCCTTGACGAACCGATATCGTCTGCAGAAGTATACGCTGCAGCGTTGTCCTTTAAGAGGAACACGGCGCCCGGACAGGATCGTATCACAAACGCCATAATCAGAAACCTGGGCACCGAAGCTTTAGAGAAACTAACGCAGCTCTTCAATGACACGGTTTGGAAGATATGAGGGTCCATACCACCTGAATTGAATGAAGCTGAAATCATTTTAATACCTAAGACGGGGAAACCAACATCGCTACAGAACCTCCGACCAATCTGGTTAACCTCCTGCCTTGGCAAACTTTTCGAAAAAGTCATCCAAACACGGCTTGGGAGATACTTAGAGGGCAACGAACTCCTAGCAAATTCGATGTACGGTTTCCGACATGGGATTTCCACGCAGGACGTCTTCCTCCTACTTCGGGACGAGGTTCTCAACCCACCACCCAGAAGCATGAACAGAATCCTGCTTGCCTTGGACCTGCAGAAGGTCTTTGACACCATATCGCATGACGCGATACTCACCGGCCTACAAGAGGTAGGCTTTGAGGAGAGGATCTACAGTTACGTGCACAGTTTTCTCAAAGACAAAACGGCGTCCATAGGGCTGGGCAACCTACCATCCGGCATGATTAACATGGACAACAAGGGCCCTCCACAAGGCACTATACTCTCCCCACTACTTTTCAACATAGGGATGAGGAAATTGGCTCTAACGTTGGAGGAAGACCCGGAACTTGGAGTAGCTATCTACGCGGACGACGTCACCCCTTGGGCGAATAAGGAGTCCTACGGGCACAGACAAGACACTCTACAAAGAGCGATCAACACAATTGACGAACACGCGAGAAGGGCAGGCATGAGATGTGCACCGGAAAAATCAGAATTTATAAAATAAGACCTAAACACACCCCATCCTCAATCTGTAGATCAACGGAAGCCAGGTCAAACAAGTGCAAGAGCTCAGGGTTCTAGGCATGCTAATTCTGGAAACGGGCAGCGTATCGTCAACGCTAAACAAACTCAAACACACATCCAGGAGCGTATCGAGACTCATAAGAAGAATCGCCCGCAGTAAGGACGGCATGAGGGAGGACGACACCAGGAGACTGGCACAAGCCTTCGTCATGAGCCGCATTACGTGTGCTCTGCCATACCAGCTTTCACGCAGATGTGAAGCAGAGCAGGCCAACGTACTCATACGCACTGCCTACAAAGCTGCACTGGGCCTCCCTGACTGCACTGGCACAGAGCGTCTGGAGAGTCTGGGTATTTACAATACGTACGATGAACACGCCGCGGCAGTCTTGATTGCGCAGAGAGAGACTCAACTCGACAACCCAAGGTAGAGCTTTACTACAGAGACTTCACTATCCCTTGGCACCCCATTCTGCGGGGAGGAGACGCACCAAATACCCAGACAAGACAGGGAACGCATACACGTGCACCCAATACCCAAGAACATGGACCCCATGTTTAACGCCGGCCGCAGACGAGCGAGAGCGGTGGCACTCGAACAGTTACGCAACGGCCCTAACACTCACTACACAGACGCAACTACCTACCCCTCGAGGCTGAGAGCATTTGCTGCGGACGTCAATAGAGGGAACCATGCAATCACGTCGGCTACGATCCGTACCAAGAGCACGGCCGTGACCGAAGCGGCGGTCATAGCACTAGCCATATGAGCGGCAGAGGGTAAGAGGCAATCTGCCTCTTACGGATTCGCACGGATTCGCACGTTCTCAGGGATTCGCAAGAAGCTTGCCGACTGTTTCTCAGGGGCGTCCTCCCTCGGAGCGTCCTAGGCATTCTAGGAAACAACCTTCGAGAAGACCACATCTTCATATGGTGCCCCGCTCACGAAGGTGTACAGGGAAACGAACGGGTGGACCGCCTGGCTCGAGGACTAATTTTCCGAGCCGCGGACACATCGACCCAGGAGGAATACTTCACACCTACGCTGCCGCGAGATATCCTCGACAGCCAAAGGCGCGCAAGGCAGACAATGGCGCCACCCCACCCTAAACTCACACGCTGGCAATCCCGGGACTGGAGACGCCTACAAACGAATACATATCCCAACATACATACACTCAGCAAAATACACCCGTCCCAATGCTATGACTGCTGTCCTTGGTGCAGCGGCACACCAACCCTCAAACATATTACTTGGCATTGCAAACAAAGACCAGCCGAGGGAAACTCACCCTTCGTCACACGCAACGTGGGAGGCACGACTCACCCGGCAGGACCTGGCAAGCCAGCAGGCAACCTTGGACCAAGCTGAACGAGCCGCTAGAGCCAGTGGGGCCCTGGAATAGGGGCTTCACCCGCAAGAACCTCAGTCTGCTACTTCAATAAAATGTTTATTCCTCCTCCTCCTATCCCATACTTCTCTCCCTTTTCAATATGCCGCACAAAATACATTGTCCACGCCCGCCACGCTACTCACATCGTCCTCTAGCTAATATAATTCGTGTGCCCTTATAATCACAATACGAAATATTGACACGCATACTTCTTTTTCTCTTGCTGGAGTAAGGGCCCAACCACGTTTGCCTAATTTTCTTTTTGAAATAAAAAAGTGTATTTCCTTCCTTCCTTCTACGGTAATTGCTTTTCACCGGTTAACAAATTTTAAACCTTATCCCTCGAAGCATGACGCGCCTGCATGTTTGAGAAATTTCTCGAATGTTAGCGGTATTTCTATCCGTTGGCTGCTGTCACCAAAGCCTTTAAGATGCAGCTCGTAGACGCCCGTTGCAGGCTTGCAGTCGACGCTCAACCCGTTCCTGGATTGAGCGTCTGTGCCCCTCTGCGTTACCGCGCAAACAGGCTTGTCCCACTGCTCGCGCGTTCGTCGTCGTCTTCCACAGTTGGCTCCAATACCTCTCACCCTGACGGCGTTCCCATACTGCCCCTCCTTCTGCGAAGGCTCTGACGGCACTGGCCAACTGCTAGTCGGCGCGGTGATTTCAGCCTCATATTCTTTGCCACAATGTATCGCGAAATGAAAATGCCCCCCCCCCAAAAAAAAAAAAAAATTGGGGTGGTTTAGCGTTGGTTAACCCTGGTTGACCAACCAGGGTTGTCTAACCAAAATATGGACGCAGCATTAAATCAGTAAGAAGAAAGCTTGGCATAGGACAAGGCAAGATGTATACACTGAAAGATAAGCATGGTAATATCATCAGCAATTTCGATGACATAGTAAAAGCAGCGGAGGAATTCTATACTGACCTGTACTGTGCCCAAAACAGCCAAGCTACTTTCATTCAAAATAGTGATGAACCGGATACAGAGGCTCCTTCTATAACTGGCGCTGAAGTTAGAAGGGCCTTGAAAAACATTACCAGGGAAATAGCTGCGGGAGAAGATGGAATAACAGTAGATTTAATCAAAGATGGAGGAGATATCATGCTTGAAAAGCTTGCGGCCCTTTATATGCAATGCCTCACAACTTCATGTGTACCAGAGAGCTGGAAGAACGCCAACATTATACTAATCCATAAGAAGGGAGACGTTAAAGAACTGAAGAATTATAGACCCATTGGCTTGCTTTCAGTATTGTATAACATACTCACCAAGATAATTTCCAATAGAGTCAGGGCAACACTTGACTTCAGCCAACCAAGAGAACAGGCTGGCTTCAGGAAAGGATATTCTACGATGGATCATATTGTCACGTAGTAGTGACGACGAAGCAAACAGTCGTAAAACTGTGAATGACGAAACTGATTATTTATTGGGCGAACCTGTGCCCACAAAAGCAAGTTACACTTGAAGCACAACGATAGCGGCGAACACAGTCGGCGATCGTCGAAATCTGATCAGCGGCGAAACGCGTCGGCTTTTATACCTGAGTCATCGAAGGTTCCAGATTAATCCCTGATGCCCGCGTGTCTTCCAGAAAGTTCTAGACAATTCGCGTCGCTCATACAATCGGATTACATGGGCGTCGGTGACCACAGACGACGGATAGAAGCATTGATAACGTCCGAGAAGCTTCCAATGCAGGCGCGTCCTGCGCGGAGCAATAACGTTTAACATTTGTCAGCCGGTATTGAAAGCGGCCACCGGTGAAAGATAAACATGTGTACGTGTCAATACCCTCCCCTTAAAAAGCATCGTCGCGATGCTACAAACAAACACGAAAGCGAAAACAAAACCATGCGTAATAAACAAAACAACAACAACAAAAAAAACAATAACAAAGTAACAAAGTACCTAAGTTTGTCAGCGGGCGTAGAAAGGCTTAAGACGCACCACGTGGATGACTTCAGGTCGTGCCCGGCGCCGCTGTGATTGCGAAATGCCGTCTGGCACGACCTCATAGTCCAGTGCGCCAATACGTCGGCTGATCTTATATGGTCCGAAATAGCGACGTAACAGCTTCTCGCTAAGTCCTCGTCGGCGTATCGGAGTCCAGACCCAAACACGGTCACCGGGCTGGTACTCGACGTAGCGTCGTCGAAGGTTGTAGTGTCGGCTGTCGGTCCTCTGCTGGTTCTTGATGCGCAGTCGGGCGAGCTGTCGACCTTCTTCGGCACGCTGCAAATAGGTGGCAACGTCGAGATTTTCTTCGTCGGTGACGTCCGGTAGCATGGCGTCAAGCGTCGTTGCCGGGTTCCTTCCGTAGACCAGGTTGAACGGCGCCATGTGCGTCGTTTCTTGCACGGCCGTGTTGTATGCGAAGGTCACGTACGGAAGGATGGCATCCCACGTCTTGTGTTCGACGTCGACGTACATTGCCAGCATGTCGGCGATGGTCTTATTTAGGCGCTCGGTGAGGCCATTCGTCTGCGGGTGGTAGGCGGTGGTCCGGCGATGGCTTGTGTGGCTGTATCGCAGGATGGCTTGAGTTAGTTCTGCCGTAAAGGCAGTACCTCTGTCGGTGATGAGGACTTCTGGGGCACCGTGACGCAGGAGGATGTTCTCAACGAAGAATCGGGCTACCTCGGCAGCACTGCCTTTGGGCAAGGCTTTTGTTTCGGCGTAGCGGGTGAGGTAGTCCGTAGCTACGACGATCCATTTATTCCCGGACGTCGACGTCGGAAAAGGCCCCAGTAAGTCCATCCCAATCTGCTGGAACGGTCGGCGAGGTGGCTCGATCGGCTGTAGAAGTCCGGATGGCCTTGTCGGCGGTGTTTTGCGTCGCTGACAGTCTCGGCATGTCCTTACGTAATGGGCGACGTCGGCAGAGAGGCGAGGCCAGTAGTATTTTTCTTGTATCCTCGCGAGCGTGCGGGAAAAACCGAGGTGTCCAGCCGTTGGGTCGTCATGGAGAGCTTGCAGAACCTCTGGACGCAATGCTGAGGGTACCACGAGGAGGTAGTTGGCTCGGAGAGGCGAGAAGTTCTTCTTTAGGAGAATGTCGTTTTGCAAGAAGAACGACGCCAATCCTCGCCTGAACGCCTTCGGCACAAGTGACGGTCTTGCCTTCCAGGTAGTCTACAAGGCTCCTTAGTTCCGGGTCGGCTCGCTGTTGTTCGGCGAATTCGTCGGCACTGATGGGTCCCAAGAAAGTGTCGTCATCCTGGTCATCCTGTGGCGGCGGTTCGACGGGGGCGCGAGACAAGCAGTCGGCGTCAGAGTGCTTTCGCCCGGACTTGTAAACGACGGTGATGTCGAATGCTTGAAGTCTCAGGCTCCATCGTGCGAGGCGACCTGAAGGATCCTTCAAGTTAGCTAGCCAACACAAGGCGTGGTGGTCGCTCACAACTTTGAAGGGCCTGCCATAGAGGTAGGGGCGAAACTTTGATGTAGCCCAGATGATGGCGAGGCACTCCTTTTCTGTTGTGGAATAATTTGATTCCGCCTTCGATAGCGACCGGCTAGCGTAACTTACAACCCTTTCTAGTCCGTCAGTCCTCTGCACAAGCACGGCGCCGAGTCCTACGCTGCTTGCGTCGGTGTGGACTTCGGTATCGGCGTTTTCGTCGAAATGCGCAAGGATGGGCGGCGATTGTAGGCGTCGCTTCAGTTCTTCAAATGCTTCGATTTGCGGCGTCTCCCATTTGAACTCGACGTCGGCCTTCGTGAGGTACGTCAGTGGCTCGGCGATCC
Source organism: Dermacentor silvarum (assembly GCF_013339745.2). Taxonomy (NCBI): domain Eukaryota; kingdom Metazoa; phylum Arthropoda; class Arachnida; order Ixodida; family Ixodidae; genus Dermacentor; species Dermacentor silvarum. The sequence continues at coordinate 86,670,362 of NC_051160.1, forward strand.
GTGAAAAATCCTTGACGAAGCGCCTGTAATAGGCGCACAGGCCAAGAAATCTACGCACTGCCTTCTTGTCGGCGGGCGGAGGAAAGTCAGTGATGGCCGCCGTTTTCTGTGGGTCAGGGCACACTCCAGACTTGTTGATGACATGGCCCAAAAACAAGAGCTCCTCGTATGCGAAGCGGCACTTTTCTGGCTTCAACGTGAGTCCGGAGGTCTTGATAGCTTGAAGAACTGTTTCAAGGCGCCGCAGGTGTTCTTCGAAGCTTGAGGCAAACACAACGACGTCGTCCAAATACACGAGGCAAGTCTGCCACTTCAAGCCTGCCAGTACTGTATCCATGACGCGTTGGAAAGTCGCAGGTGCCGAGCAAAGACCAAACGGCATGACCTTGAACTCGAACAGTCCGTCTGGTGTTATAAAGGCAGTCTTCTCCCGGTCCCTCTCGTCGACTTCGATTTGCCAGTAGCCGGTTTTGAGGTCCATCGACGAAAAATACTTTGCGTTGTAGAGTCGATCCAAGGCGTCGTCAATCCGTGGGAGGGGGTATACGTCCTTCTTCGTGATCTTGTTGAGGCGACGATAATCGACGCAGAAACGTAGGGTTCCATCCTTCTTCTTCACTAACACCACGGGGGACGCCCACGGACTCTTGGACGGCTGGATGATGTCGTCGCGTAGCATTTCGTCGACTTGTTGCCTTATGGCCTCGCGTTCGCGCGCCGAAACTCGGTACGGGCTCTGACGGAGTGGGCGGACATTTTCGTCGGTTATGATGCGGTGCTTGGCGACAGGGGTTTGTCGGACTTTTGACGACGACGAGAAGCAGTCCTTGTATTGCAGGAGCAGAGCTTTTAGTTGTTCTTTCTTATGACTGGGAAGGTTCTGATTGACGTCGAAAGTTGGTTCAGGTACTATAGTCGTCGTTGCAGGTGCACTGGAATCCGTGAAGGCGAAAGCACTGCTGGCTTGTACTATTTCGTCGATGTAGGCGACCGTGGTGCCTTTGTTAATGTGCTTGTATTCGGGGCTGAAGTTCGTGAGCATCACCCTTGCTTTCCCTGCACGTAGCTCAGCTATGCCTCTAGCGACGCAAATTTCACGGTCGAGCAGTAAGTGATGATCGCCCTCGATGACGCCCTCCATGTCTGCAGGCACTTCGGTACCGACGGAAATCATTACGCTGGAGCGAGGCGGAACGGTGACTTGTTCTTCTAGCACATTCAAGGCATGGTAACTGATGTCTGTATCCGGTGGTATCGCGTTGTGCGTTGAAAGCGTTACCGACTTGGACCTTAAGTCGATGACTGCACCGTGTTGGTTTAGAAAGTACATGCCTAGGATGACATCCCTGGAGCAGTGCTGCAGAATTACGAAGCTCGCCGGGTAAGTGCGGTTGTTCACAGTGACTCGTGCTGTGCAGATTCCAGCCGGCGTTATTAGGTGGCCTCCCGCTGTACGGATATCGGGTCCTTGCCAGGCAGTCTTCACCTTCTTCAACTTGGCGGCGAACGGGCCACTGAAAACGGAATAGTCGGCTCCAGTGTCGACGAGAGCAGTGACGTTATGACCATCGATTAGCACGTCTAAGTCGGTAGACCGTCGTCTGGCGTTGCGGTTAAGTCGTGGCGTCGGATCACGGCTGCGTCGGCTTGCTCCGCTGCTGCTACGTCGCGTCGGTACGTCTTCTTTCGGCGGCGAAGTGTTGTCAAGGCTGTTGCTAGGCGGCGTGCTGATATCTCGTCGTGATGAATCGCGAATCGTCGTCTTCGGCGGCGTCGGAGGATCTTCGGCATTGCGTCGTACAGCAACCGCACCTCCATCGGTTGCTGCCTTTAGTTTCCCGGGTAAGGGCTGGGAGATCGGCCCCGGGTGGGACCGTTGTACTGACGGCGATGCGGCGAGATGTAGCGGCCTGGTGACGGCGAGCGTGAGGATCGTCGTGGTTGCCACTGGGCTCCGGCGAGGTAGTCGGCGATGTCGCGCGGTCGTTCACCTCGATCGGGACGCGGCGCGTTGACGGGGAACCCTCGTAGGCCCATCTCGCGGTATGGGCATCGGCGGTAGACATGGCCGGCTTCCCCGCAGTGATAGCAGAGCGGGCGGTGGTCGGGGGCGCGCCAAATGTCTGTTTTTCTCGGGTAGCTGCGCTGGGCGACGGGTGGGCGTGCTGGCTGCGGCGGCGGCGCTGGGCGACGGAATTGCGGCGTTACGGGGCCCTGGCGCGAGCGCGTAGGGGGGCCTTGACGACGGGCGACGGCGGCGTATGTCATCGCTTCCGGCTGGGGTTGCGGCGATTCGGGAAGTCCTAGCGATTGCTGGATTTCCTCCCGCACGATATCGGCGATGGAAGCAACTTGAGGCTGCGACGACGGTAGCAACTTCCGCAGCTCTTCGCGTACTATCACCCTGATGGTGTCTCGTAGGTCGTCGGAAAGCCCTTGGACTTCGGCGTAGTGTGGCGTCGAACGGCGATTGTATTGCCGGTTGCGCATGTCCAGTGCTTTCTCGATCGTCGTAGCCTCCGAGAGAAAGTCTTGGACTGTTGTTGGTGGATTCCGTACCAGTCCGGCGAATAGCTCCTGCTTAACTCCCCGCATGAGCAAGCGAACTTTCTTGTCTTCGGGCATAGGTGGATCGGCGTGCTGGAACAATCGAGTCATTTCTTCAGTGTACATACCGATGCTCTCATTCGGGAGCTGTACACGGTTTTCCAGCAAGGCTGCAGCTCTTTCTTTACGGACGACGCTCGTGAAGGTGTCCAGGAAGGCGGCTCGGAAGAGGTCCCAGGTTGTTAGTGAACGTTCCCTATTCTCGAACCAGGTTCTGGCGCCGTCTTCAAGAGAGAAGTAAACATGGCGCAGCTTTTCGTCGCAGTCCCACTTGTTGAACGTAGCGACCCGGTCGTATGCCTCCAGCCAGCTTTCGGCGTCTTCACATGGCGAACCGCGGAAAGTCGGCGGTTCCCTGGATTGTTGCATCACGACCGCAGATGTTGGCACAGGGGCTGTCATGGTAGCTGCTGCCGAGGTCATGACTTTTGTCCTCTTGGTCTTCTCAGGTAGGGGTTCGTACTCCGGTGGCAGGTTCAGTAGCCTGCGACTAGCTCGCTGGTCGGGGTAGGCGTCGACGTCTTCTAGACGGTGTGGGCTTGGCTCACGGCTGGACGGGGGGGTCCGGTACAAGGACATAAAAGCACCTCCACCAGATGTCACGTAGTAGTGACGACGAAGCAAACAGTCGTAAAACTGTGAATGACGAAACTGATTATTTATTGGGCGAACCTGTGCCCACAAAAGCAAGTTACACTTGAAGCACAACGATAGCGGCGAACACAGTCGGCGATCGTCGAAATCTGATCAGCGGCGAAACGCGTCGGCTTTTATACCTGAGTCATCGAAGGTTCCAGATTAATCCCTGATGCCCGCGTGTCTTCCAGAAAGTTCTAGACAATTCGCGTCGCTCATACAATCGGATTACATGGGCGTCGGTGACCACAGACGACGGATAGAAGCATTGATAACGTCCGAGAAGCTTCCAATGCAGGCGCGTCCTGCGCGGAGCGATAACGTTTAACATTTGTCAGCCGGTGTTGAAAGCGGCCACCGGTGAAAGATAAACATGTGTACGTGTCAATATCCACGTCATAAATCAGGTAATCGAGAAATCTGCGGAATACAATCAACCTAACTACATGGCTTTCATAGATTATGAAAAGACATTTGATTCAGTAGAGATACCAGCAGTCATAGAGGCATTGCGTAATCAAGGAGTACAGGAGGCATACGTGAATATCTTAGCAAACATCTACAAGGATTCCACAGCTACCTTGGTTCTCCACAAGAAAAGTAGAAAGTTACCTATCAAGAAAGGGGTCAGGCAAGAAGACACAATCTCTCCAATGCTATTCACTGCATGCTTAGAAGAAGTATTCAAGCTCTTAGAATGGGAAGGCTTAGGAGTGAGGATCAACGGCGAATATCTTAGCAACCTTCGGTTTGCAGATGACATTGTCCTATTCAGCAACAATGGAGACGAATTACAACAAATGATTGAGGACCTTAATGGAGAAAGTGTAAGAATTGAGTTGAAGATGAATATGCAGAAGACAAAGATAATGTTCAATAGCCTGGCAACGGAACAAGAATTCAGGATTGCCAGTCAGCCTCTAGAGTCTGTAAAGGAGTACGTTTATCTAGGTCAATTACTCACAGGGGACCCTGATCACGAGAAAGAAATTTACAGAAGAGTAAAATTGGGTTGGAGTGCATACGGCAGGCATTACCAAATCCTGACTGGGAGCTTACCACTGTCGTTGAAAAGAAAAGTGTACAATCATTGCATTCTACCGGTGCTAACATATGGGGCAGAAACTTGGAGGTTAACAAAGAAGCTCGAGAACAAGTTAAGGACCGCACAAAGAGCGATGGAACGAAAAATTTTAGGACTAACGTTAAGAGACTTGGAAGAGAGCGGTGTGGATCAGAGAACAAACGGGGATTGCCGATATTCTAGTTGACATTAAGCGGAAGAAATGGAGCTGGGCAGGCCATGTAATGCGTAGGATGGATAACCGGTGGACCATTAGGGTTACAGAATGGATACCAAGAGAAGGGAAGCGCAGTCGAGGTCGGCAGAAAACTAGATGGGATGATGAAGTTAGGAAATTAGCAGGCGCAAGTTGGAATACGCTAGCGCAAGACAGGGGTAATTGGAGATCGCAGGGAGAGGCCTTCGTCCTGCAGTGGACATAAAATATAGGCTGATGATGATGATGATGATGAACCCTGGTTGATAGCGAAAGCTTCACTGCCCTTGCTAGGCCCATTGTCGAGCTGTGGTCAAGGTGTGTTTCCGCAATGATATACAGACATTTTTTCAATGAATACCGTTTGTATTCGTCATTTTTATGCCTATGAAGACACTGCGGTGATCACTAAAGTAGTGAGACTTGGTTGAAACTCGCAGCCGGGCCCAACTCTACTCGGGTAATGGCGGCAATGTCTCCTTTCAGGGCTCAGTAAATGCCTAAATATAGCCCGACGTAGTGTGAACGCGCGCACACGTTATGTCACGTTGGCGAGAACAACATCGGCTATAGTTCGACCTATGGTTGGACGTATTGGCGCCGCCAACGTAACCGGACGCGTGGCCAATGTGCTCCGACGCGCCCGGCGTCTGATGACACTCGCCGCGTGGCGATAACGTCGCACTATACACGCGCCCTAATGCTCTCTTGTTGTTTGACCTCTAGCTCTAAAGCTGAAAACTGTTGAGTCGCCGACTGAAGCTTTCGCTTTAAAAACGTACAGCGGACGCGACGGAACAGTGTACGAATAGGCGACGGTGGTGGCAACGTCGACGGCAGCTCAGTTTTGTACAGTGTTGACTGACCGGTGCCATAGTCGCGTAAACCTAGAGGAATATAATCTACATTATGCATTGAATCGTTAAATAATTTGATGTTGTTGTGATGTTTGCATAAACTAAGCATAAATTGTGTAATGATGAGCCACAACAACCACGGCTACAGTGTAATAGAATAAAATGGTAGTGTGCGTCATTTTCGCACGTAAAACCCCATAATTAAATTTTTTTCAGTCGGAGGAGACATGGCGGACGTACAGCTGTTCGCAGCTGGTTGTTCAGCGCTGTGTGCTCTCTCGTTTGTCTTTTATGCCCTTCTCGTTCTTCCTGTGATCCAACAAATTACAAGAGGACCTATCAACAAGCCCATATAGCTGTTGTCATCGCCGCATATGCAGTATTCGGAATTCGGCTGCAGCGAAGTCGTCATGTCAACGCAGGGACCCTCGCGCTACCCGTGCTTAACGTTATCTTCTGAAGAAAGGATGTGTGTCTATTGCTCTTAATTGGCATAAGCTGTTCCTGCTACTAGCAATATGCTTGCACTAAACTTAGCAGCAAGCACCAATCCAAAAGCTCACATCTGCCCCTGAAGAAAGCCGCAAATGATCTGTGTGTAATTACTGAACGTGCAATGGAATTTGTGTTGTGAACGTTAATCTTAGCGCCAGCCTGGTTCGTCCATCGCGGCGCGTGTGCGCTAATAATTCATACAAGTGCTCTCTGAATATTTCGAAAGGCGTAAAATCCGACACCACATTTTTTTAGGAGCTGCAGTCAGTTGTGTACGTAGTATAATATCATTCTGACAGACATGGGTGTCGTCCACATTCTCGTCCTGTTTCTCGCGCTGTTAGTGTGCTGTGAATCTGTATCAAGAACCTTAAGTAAATACGCTGCAGTACGCAGCGCAACCGCGTAGCTCCACGGCTAACATTAAAATACCTTGTTAGGAGTAGGTTTGTGTGTTTAATAACAAAATCGAACGCTAAAGTTTTGTATTCGTAGTGGCAAGTGTAAAGTAACAAGCTATCGGAACTATCCGCTAATAGCATGCGTGTGCTTCTACCTGCTTCAGCACATTATCTTAAAAGTGAGGCTGAAAACCCCAGATAACCAAAAACACATGCAACAGGAGCAGGTGCTATGATTCCTTTCCTGGACATGAAAGCCAGCATCCCAGCCTGTTAAGCTAGTCATATACTTAACCTATATTAGACCAATGTTAGAGCATGCTAATCAGAGCCATTTAAACTAGATTATTTGACCAAGATAAGAAAGTGCAAGGAAAGCGGAAAGGTACAATCTAATCATGGTATTCCCCAACCGATTGTATTAGCAAAACTTTATGCCTCCCTGAATTGCCTGCGTTAACCCAATGCTGAAAACAGGGGAAGCTGATTCTCTTTCTTGCTGTTGAAAAGCTGCTCGAATGGCAATAACAGACTACATATTTTCTGAGGGAAAGTGAGAGGCATTCCCCTGTTTTCGCACTGTTCCGCTCCAGCGGCAACAGGGCGAGGTTAGGCTGTCGACGTCAACTTGGAAACGGAGCTATACATTGAAATCGACGGTGCGATGCTTGGTGTGCTCCGTGGAAAGCTCATATTGCTGCACATTCAAAGAGACGCCGCGAGCATGCACAGCGATCACCGCGGCGTCGAAGCAACCGGAAAGGGCGCGAACGCGGCAGCGGACGCCACACTGATATCGACGGTACGACGCCGCTCTTCCTTGAATGTGTAGCAACATGCGCTTTCTCTGTGGCACACCAGGCGTGGCACCGTCGATTTGAATGTATAGCTCCGTTTCCCAGTTGACATCGGCGGCTTCACGCTCCCGGCGCTGCTGAGCCAACTATAGTTTTATATTCTAGTACGTCGGAAGTTCTTGCTCGGCGAGTTGTTCCATAGCTGTATTGGGAAGCGTTGCGCATACACACGGACAAACGCAGGAAAAAAGAGACGTAAACAAATAGAGCGCAAACTATCAACAGGTTTTGTTTATGTAGAAGCTGCAATATATAGGCAGCTTTAACACGTGCCATAAAAAGGAAGGGGAAAAATGGGGGGGGGGGGGGGGGGGCTGTTGCAATTGAAGCCTACCTCAAATCAACAGAAACTGCGCAGAAATTTATTTTCCGCGTGATACAAGGTAACCGAAGTGTCACTTACGCAAGCATCGCCTTTTTTCTTTATATAAAAAGCTTTTAAAAGCTCACGGGCTGTTTTGTCATTTCTCCTGCCTAAAATCTTAAAGATATAAAAAAAGCTCACGGCCTGCAAATAAAATTCGAGGATGGACATGAAGCTGTCTACTGCTACCCCAGCGGTGTTTTGAAATGTTATTTCGCCATCCCTTTCAATGCATTCTCTGACGGCTAGAAACAATTTATCACGAGGAACCGAATGAAACAAGTCCTCCACATCAACAGAAGACATGTAGTTAACATGAGCATTCCATGGACTTCAAGAAACGTACAACATCGCGAGAGTTCTCTGTGGCGAATGGGTCTTCAACCTGTAACGCACTCAAATGTTTCTGCAAATACTGGCTAATTAGGAACTGCCACGAACCCTTCTCACTGACAATTGTTCTGAACGGCACAGAGTCCTTGTGAGTTTTTGCAGTGAAGAAAACTGAAAGCGCTTTCTTTTTGCAGTTAGTTATCGAACATTCAAGCTTATTCAATTCAAGAGAGAGAGAGATAGAAAAAAAAGGTAAAGGAACGACAATTCAATTCAAAATCCATGCAAAGGGCTGCAGCTCTAGCTGCTCTTGATTCTTGTGGCACTAGGTTTAACGCGAACAAAGTTCTTAGCAATAGCTTGTTCCGCGTTTGGTTTAATTCTTCTACTCGTAACACGACGAATCCTCCATTCTTATCAGCCTGAAGTAATCGCAAATTGTTTTCCTTGAAGAACGAAACGAAACTTCTAGCCGGGCCTTTGGTTTGCTTGGTGGACGTCGTGTTTAGCGTTTTTGTAAGGGCTTCTACACCTTCTAGAACGCATTCAGGTATGAAAGCCTCGCCCCGCCTTCCTCCCCAATGTTTCCCCTTCCTTTTATGGCACGCGTTAAAGCTGCCTATATAATGCAGCTTCTACACAAATAAACCCAGTTGATAGTTTGCGCTCTATCCGTTTACGTCTCTTTTTTCCTGTGTTGGTCCGTGCGTATGCGCAACGCTTCCCGATACATATATTCTAGTACACTGTACGGCGGGACGGGTCTACTTGCATGATGCTGAGCGGTTTTCTGGTGCTGTTCTTGCTTTGCAAACGGAGACAGCAACCAGCGCGCAAAGATCGACGCCGAAAAAGTACGTGGGCCATTGAAAATTGCAAAAGTGCACGGCGCAATTCGTGTCGTTCATAAAATAGGAATACGGAAGGTTCCGTGAAAGTAGACAATGAATAGAACTGGTAATACGTTCTGGGATACTTCTAATACAGAAACGTGCGTCTTGCGCTAAGCGACAGTATTCTGAGAGAAATTAGCCCAGGAAAATCGTTAACCTAAACATGCACAATGCAATGTCCATCTAAATAGGTTGCAAAGTTTGGAACGAAAAGCATGCCAAAACTTATCGACAGAGATATCAGTTAGTGCTGCACGATTGTGAGATTAGGTGAGGGGGGGGGGGGGGAAACACTGAAACTAGAACATCTTTGTGAAAAAGAAGACGTTCGGAACTTTTTAATCATAGTACTGCCATACGAGTAAATATTCCGTTCCAATATTTTTGCTCCACTAAAACAAGAAATGTTCGTTTTTTTCTATTTCACAATTTATTAGTTCCTTCTTGGTGACCCCTACCAACCAGTGACTCTGGCGCAATACTTCGCAAGACTGCAAACAAGCTATTATGTGATGCGGAATGGTGTTGCTCATTGAACGCGGCAGTTTCACTGAGTTTTAGTCGTCTACAAAAAATGTGGGCCGATGGTAGTGCAGAAAGGGTCCAAGTCCAATGGCACATACACCTGTGAAATAGTGAAGCTGAGCCTGGCTAAGTCTAGCTCAGCCTGGTTGCGACTACCAATGCTTAGTTAGTCATCGATAGCCAGTCGCTAGCCAATAAATAGTCAATCGATAATCCACCAATAATCAATGAATTCCGGAAAATACGGGGGATTACTTAGTTAGTCTTAGCCTATCCCAAAAACGTAGCCAATACCTTGCGCTGATGAGCTATGGGGCGCTGTAGAAGAAGAATGGGTGCGCCTTCAAAATGAACGCAGTTTCATTGAGTATCTGTACGCGTGACTCCCGTCAAGGACCCAGAACGTGATTGCCGTTCAAGTGGCTATGAGCCGCTACTATGGCATGACGACCGCTCCAACTATTTTCGTTTCTCGTTACACGTGTTTTTTCTATTTATTATTTCCTTTCATATTAAAAAATGTCATTATCTCTGTTGTTACTACAATTTTGCCTTTGTTTTTTATGCGTTCTGATTCCAGTCAGTATACATTATTCACGTTGTTATTCATATACTTATCTTGACTAGGGCTTTTTCACTATGTTATTTGCTTTGTATTCCAATGAAGATATATTACAGTTCTCGAGTTATTTTTCTGTTGCTAATTTCTTTGACTGCGACAAATGGGCTTTTCTTTGCTATCTTACGCCATACTTGCCAATTCCTATCACACAAAAATAAAACAAACAAAAAAATCAGCGCAGCTTTTCTTTTCACTGAAATAAAGGAAGCCTTTTTTTCATTCCAGCCACATTTTGCTCTCCTTTGATGATCACTCAATCTTTTGGTAAGTCAGTGAAGTTTGTTAGTCAAGACCACTGCACACGACCTCACGTTGACGTATCCAAGAAAAGCGTTTCCTGCCATCCCTATTTTATAGACTAACTGGCAAGAGACTGGTATATGTTATTATTTGGGTTATGAGAACGTATTATCAGGTGTAGTTCTGGTAAATAAGCAAAGTACGACTACTGCGGCCACAGAAGAAATGATGCTAACGTGCACCGGAAGGGTATCAACGGCAATGCGTTGGACATTGGCAGCACAGCTCTGCTAAAACACTCTTCTGAAAATATTGCACAGCCTGTGTCGTCACCGGGTATCCCTCTTCGCTAGAAACATGACGCAATCAGAAAATGTTTAAGTAAAAAGCACTTGCTTAGCCCCTCTTGAACGAAGATAGCGCTCATTCTTTGATAAGTTTCGCATGCCATCTCTGATCGGCGACAAAGTCGCTGTATTATCTTCTCAGAATAAACGAGCAAAATAAATGGCAAAAGGTTCCTTCAAGAAAAGGAGGGAGATGGTGAAAGCAAGCAAGTGGAGGTGATGCGCGCTCGCAGGAACAACCAAACCCTCCCCTGATAACTCTTCTTCTTCTCTCTGGGGTTTTACGTGCCAAAACCAGTTCTGATTATGAGGCACGCCGTAGTGGAGGGCTTCGGATTAATTTTGACCACCTGGGTTTGGAAAACATGTCACGATCGGCGCCACTGTTCAACCTTACAGGGCGCTTGGCCACGCGCTCCCGCGGTGTAGCATACTGAGCGCGATAGTACATGTGTGCATCTGTACCGCACACATGTACGGTATATATATATATATATACATATATATATATATATATACATATATTGTTAGCATTATATTACCGCTTCATCTGTATATACTCATCATCATGGCCAGCGTCATTCTCTTCAGCGCGCGGCCTGCATAATAAACCGTCGAGGTTGAACAGCTGTCTCGCAAGTGGTGGAGGCTGCTCTCAATCCCTTGGTCCTCTGCGACTTCGAGTTTCCCTGGCGCTTCGTTCCGGTCGCCGCTTGCCCCGCCTTTCCGCCACCATGCCCCAAGAAGATCCACCAGGAGCCCCAGCGTCACCGTCTCTGCCCCACGGCTGTTCCTTCATGGCCCGTCAGCACGCGGCAGCGCGATCCCACCATGTTCGCTGGCCTTCCTAGTGAAGACGTTGACGACTGGATGGACAATTATGACCGAGTGAGTGAGTCTAACCAGTGGGATGATTTTCACAAGGTTCGGAGCGTCGCGTTCTACCTCACTGACGTTGCCAGGACTTGGTTTCTTTACTATCGGAGCTCCTTGCCTGACTGGGCGGCTTTCAGACACCAGCTTCGGCAACTTTTCAGCGCCCCAAACGTCCGCTCTGAGTTAGCCAACAAAAAGCTCGATGTACGCATGCAACTTCCCGGGGAAACATACACCTCTTATATCGAGGACGTCCTCACCCTTTGTCGCCAGGTTGACACAGCCATGACTGAATCTGATCGTGTTCGTCATATCCTCACGGGCATTGCCCACGTCGCGTTCAACGCACTGGCCATCAAGAATCCCAATACCGTTAACGATGTTATCGCGACTTGCCAGCATCTGGACGCCTTACAGGCCATCCGTTTACAATCTGTCGCCTGTGACACGCCTCCTTCCTCGGATACGGACCTGCATCGCCTGATTCGGACTCTCATACGCGAAGAGCTCCAAGTGTACGGTCTGCGCAGTCCTCCCGTTCTTCAGCCGCAACCTTCGGTTCCTGGCCTGCGCGACATCATCAAAGAGGAGCTGTCCTCCATGACCTGCACTGTGGGCTGTGCCCCTCCTTCGCCGTCGCGCTCGTGTGCTCAGGTTGCAGCTATGCAACCAGAGTTCGTTCAGACAACGCCTCCTGCTCCTGCTACTCCCAACCATGTGGCGACTCTGGCACCTCGTGCACCTGCCACAGCATATTACCTTACCCGGCCTACGCCCCACCCAATTTGTTATTATTGCGGTATTCGCGGGCACATATCGCGCTTTTGTCGAAGACGACAACAGGACGAACGCCATGGTTACGATGGTTACGAGAGAGACCCGTTGCTTCTTCCGAGTCCCTACCAGCGCCGGCTTTCCCAACGCTCACTTACTCCGCCTCCAAATCCCGAGGAGCCTCGCAACTACCGTCCGGGGCATCGCCGCTCGCCTTCCCCTCTCCGACGCTCGACATCACCTCTGCTACCGGCCTCCCGCTCTCCTGACTGCCGATCGGAAAACTAGATGGTGCAGTTTTTGGAGGGAAAGCTGCTTGGCCCGCACAGACTACAATTCCTCCAGTGTGCCGGGCCAATACTTTATTAGTGTGTCTAGAAGGTGTACCAGTTCCTGCACTGATTGATACGGGCGCAGCTATTTCTGTTATTCACGCTGACTTGTGCTCTCGTCTACGCAAGGTTACTGCACCTTACAATGGAGCTGTTTTACGTGGCGCAAATAATGTGATTCGGCCATCGGCGCAATGCCCCGTTGGAGTTTCGATTGACGGGATTCGCCACCATATCCAGTTCGCAGTGTTCACTTCCTGTGCTCACATGCTTATACTAGGGTGGGACTTTCTCTCTTCGGCGTCTGCTTTTATTTCGTGCCGTCAACACCTCGTCTACTTAAACCGAGAGCGACAATTCCGACGACATGCCCGAACCGCGCCTTCGCTTACGAACTGCTGACGATCGTATGGTGCCTCCTGGCCGCGAACAACTTCGTGTAGTTAATTCTGACATCGCCGATGGTGACGTTTTAGTTGTACCATCAGCTCGTTGCCTATCCAAAGTGATTGCTCTGGCACCTAGCCTTGTTCGCTGCACCAACGGCACGGACACTTTGGCTGCACTCAACACAACCACTGAGCCAGTTCTTCTTCCTAAAGGCGTCGTTGTAATTTGTGTCTTGGACACTCAGCCTGTGTCTGTGCTTACCTCGACTACTGCTGTTTCACAAACACCTACAGCTATAGATACGGTCGCTGCTTGTGTTCTCGCTAGTGCAATCAGCACTGATCTAACTCCACAGCAGACGGAAGAGTTACTGGCGTTGTCATCCAAGCATAAAGAATCCTTCGACGTGCACTCTCCTCTTCTGGGACAGAACTTCTGCAACGGCTCATCGCATACACAGATGGAACTTCCATCGTGCGCCGGCGGCCATATCACGTTTCTTCCGCCGAACGCCAGATCATCGATACCCACGTTGCCTACATGCTGAAACGAAGCATCATCTGCCCTTCCTCAAGCCCTTGGTCGTCACCTGTCGTTTTGGTGCGTAAGAAAGATCGCTCAGCGCGATTTTGCGTAGACTACGGTGCCTTAAACAAAATATATAATATAACCCGCAAAGATGTATATCCACTGCCCCGAATCGATGATGCGTTAGATTCATTAGAAGGCGCGGAGTATTTCACCAGCCTTGATCTACGCTCCGGATACTGGCAGATCCCCATGCACGAAGCAGACAAGGAAAAAACTGCCTTTGCCACACCCGATGGACTTTACGAATTTAACGTAATGCCTTTCGACCTGTGTAATGCTCCCGCCACATTTGAGCGGATGATTGACACTGTACTACGGGGCCTAAAGTGTAAGACTTGCTTATGTTACCTTGACGACATCGTCATATTTTCGTCGACCTTCCATCAGCACTTGCAGAGCCTCGACAAAGTCTTGACATGCCTCTCTGCTGCTGGCCTTCAGCTGAATACAAAAAAGTGCCAATGCGCCAGCAAAACAATTAAAGTACTCGGGCACCTTGTTAGCAAGGAGGGCATTCGACCTGACCCCGATAAGATTACCGCTGTCCTGCGCTTCCCCAGGCCTCAACGCGCCAAAGACTTGCGTAGCTTCCTTGGCCTAGCTTCGCATTTCCCGCGCTTCATACGTAACTTGGCCACCATTGCGGCGCCGCTCCATCAACAACTTCCTTCTGGAGCTTCCTACGTATGGACGGACGAATGCCAAACTGCGTTTGACGTCCTTAAGCGTGCCCTCACGTCCGAACCTGTGCTCTGTCATTTCGACAACACCGCACCTACTTTTCTACATACTGATGCCAGCGGCCATGGTATCGGCGCTGTTCTGCAACGTCAGCAAACTTCCGAAGAACGTGTGGTCGCATACGCAAGTCGCACGCTAACACCTGCAGAGAAAAATTATATGATTACCGAGGAGGAGTGTCTTGCCGTTGTTTGGTCCGTCCAAAAATCCCGGCCTTATTTGCACAGCCGCCACTTTACGGTCATTACTGATCACCACGCGTTGTGCTGGTTGGCGACGCTAAAAAAATTTAACGCGACGTCTCGGCCGTTGGATACTTCGTTTACAAGAATACGACTTCGACGTCACCTACAAGTCTGGAAATTAACACCAGGATGCCGATGCTCTCTCTCGTTGTCCCCTACCACCATCTTCAAACACTGCCTGCTTACCACCTTCCATGAGCAACCCACCGGACGTGTCTCCTGCATTTCCTTCACTCGCAGCTCTCCACCGGCTCCCACCTAGCCATTCTCATACGCTTGCAACTTGCCAACGTAGTGACTCCTACTGCCACTCCATTATGGAACGTATTCGGGGATCCTCTCGCACACCTAACGCTCGACTCCGTCTGCAGTTTAAGAACTTCCAGATCGAAAATTCGGTGCTATACCGGTACGTGTTTCATCCCGAAGGACACCGTTGGGTTCCTGTAGTTCCCCGATCACTTCGGAGCCAGGTACTGGAGACCTTTCATGACGATCCCACTGCCGGTCACTTTGGTTTCCATAAAACCTATGAACGAATTCGCAGCCGCTTCTCTTGGCCTGGACTTGCAACAAGCGTAGCAAAGTACGTGGCTTCCTGTTCGAACTGCCAACGCTGCAAACTACTGACCTCACCTCCAGCTGAACTGCTACAACCTGTCTCGTGTCCTGAAGCTCCTTTCGCAGTCGTTGGTATCGATTTGTATGGGTCACTACCCTTTTCGGCTGGTGGTAAACGATGGATTGTCACAGCTGTAGACCACTTGACACGGTACGCTGAAACAGCCGCACTACCTTCCGGTTCTGCAGCGGAGGTTGCATCTTTTTTCTTGGAAGCCATCTTTTTACGACACGGAGCCCCACGTATCCTTTTGAGTGACCGAGGCAGGACCTTTCTGTCGAAACTTCTCGACGATGTTCTCCGTGCGTCCAATACCATCCATAAAACGACTTCCATCTACCACCCTCAAACTAATGGCCTCACAGAGCGCTTTCATCGTACGCTGTCCGACATGATTTCAATGTACATCAGCCCTGACCACACCAATTGGGATGTTATTCTGCCATTCGTCACCTTCGCTTACAACACGGCCGTCCAATGCACAACGGGGTACTCGCCCTTTTTCCTTGTGTATGGTCGTCAACCGATGACTGTCCTCGACGTCTCTTTCTTTGGCGTCCCCGTGCCCTTGTCCCCATTAATGTGTGAGCAATTTGTTTCGCGAATTGCCCAGTGTCGCCAACACGCCCGCCTCAACACCGACGCCAGTCAACAAGACCGCAAAACTCACTATGATGCATCCCACCGTCTCCAGCCTGGAGACGAAGTGTTGCTGTGGACTCAAGTTCGCGTTCCTGGCTTACGCGAGAAATTTCAGTCCCGTTTCGTCGGGACCTACACTGTTCAGGAACAGACTTCGCCATTCAACTATCGTGTCACGCCCGTTGTTAAGCCTTTGGACGGCCGCCGCCGTACCA
Organism: Dermacentor silvarum; assembly: GCF_013339745.2. NCBI lineage: Eukaryota > Metazoa > Arthropoda > Arachnida > Ixodida > Ixodidae > Dermacentor > Dermacentor silvarum. The sequence continues at coordinate 86,686,247 of NC_051160.1, forward strand.
CAGAGATTGTGCATGTTTCACGTTTAAAGCCTTTGATACGGCGTTCGCCGCCATAGCCAGCGGCCAGGTTCGCTGCTTCTATGCGCGGGGGTAATTGTGTGGGCATTATATTACCGCTTCATCTTCTTCATCTGTATATACTCATCATCATGGCCAGCGTCATTCTCTTCAGCGCGCGGCATGCATAATAAACCGTCGAGGTTGAACAGCTGCCTCGCAATATATATATGTACGCCAAGCTCCGCCTTCCGGTTCGTTCCGGAGAACGCTTCCGGCGTTTTGCCCGAATGATCCCCCGATGCTTCGCCCACGCATCACCATTAACTTCGTGGATATGCGTTTTTTTTTTTTTTTTTTTGCTGTTGTGCAAGTTCACACTGCGGCATCCGACGCGCTGTCTCTCGTCGTGACGATAAATGCGGAACGCTCCGTGAAGAAACGTCGCGCTATGTTGTTCGTTCACTCGCCGTAAACAGGCTCTGAGTGTCTGACGGGCAGCAAAATTAGTAAGTCGAATGTTTTAGAAATGATAATCGAGGACAATGTTGTCTTGTCCGATAACTGTTGGATAAGAATACATGGTGTAACACGGAATTGAGAGTGATTCTGTGAAAAGGCTTCGCATATGTTGCTATACATTACGACTGTGTGCTGGCCATAGTATTTTTCATCCACTGCAACATGTTTTCTTTGGCCAAATACATTGGTTGCATAATTCTAGACCAAGACCAAATGAAGTTGCTTGTTAAACCTCTGTGGCACTGTCATTAATTTCTATCCTATTCGCTTACCTTCCTTAGGAACCTACTAGAGCAATTGCCGTAAATTAGAGCCTAATTATGTTCACATTGAGACATACGCCACTTCTATAGTTAAATGACAGTAATGACAGTCGGGTGCTTCAGGGGAGGCGAGTCAAACGCTCGCCTCAGCCTCAAATGAAAAACAACTGCTGTTGTAACACTCAAAATGCCTGATTCTAAAGAAATTCAAACATTCGCGCCAAGCAGCATACAATCTCGACGTCACTGCCAGTACCGATTATGACGTCCCTTTTTATGTTTTGCTTTCTGCTAGTTGTCTTCCCGATAGGTGGATGGCGACGGTTGCAACGAGCCGCCATTTTCTTGAAACTTGGGCTTCTATAGAAGCTTCGCTACCAGTTTACATATACCTTGCTCAATTTATGCGCGTCTCAATATGAAAGAAAGGGTACAACGACTGAATAACACTTTGTCGCAGATCAGGTTACAATTTGCGTTTCCATACCTCATGCCCTGTTATGTACGGACGCATAACCCTACGATGGATATATCGTATCAATTCGCTTGGAAATGCCGCAGGAGGAATCATGTCGTTGGAGTCATACGATCGTCGCCGCTGACATGAGCATCGTCTTGCTGCTGTTGTCTCATACACACGAACACTCGCATATCATACGTGAGTGCTCGATTTGCACAGACACCTCGATGTTTGTTTCAGCTACAAAAAATGTTGGGTCATCAGCTAGCGCCTAAATATTTCGCACAACCATGTGGTATGTGTCCCACCATGTGGCAATCGGCGCAATTTTTCGTTTTCTGCCGAAGAAACGTAAAACCTGTTCCAATATCAGAGCGATCGTGAAGGCCGTACAATGTCGCACTTCGTCTACCTATATATATATATGCAGGTACAGTGGCTAGAATATTCTAGGCACTGTAATACAGGTACCCACAAAATAACTCTGAGCGCCGGACCGGTGGCCTTTCGGCGGCGGAGCGCGCCGGTGAAAAAGTACTGCCAGGGTCTGCGCTTGAGCGGTCTCCCTAGCAAGCTCTCCTAGCTCCCTAGTGCATCTAAATAGGTGTTTACTTGCTCCAAAAGAATAACATTCGGTGTCTTTTAGCGTTGTCAAGGGGGGCTGTGAGGATGCGGTCTCAAAAACGCTGTGTGTGCGCGTGTTCACGCGATAGAGCATAAGCGTTAATGGGCGTTAATGCGCGTTAATAAGCGTTAATGTGCGTTAATGGGCCTTTAAAGCGACAGGCTTAACTGGCTCATTAGTTTCAGAATGTGTCCACGGTCGACGACACTTGCGGTAGCAAAAATGAGAAAGCGGCATACTACACGTATGTCGTTCAATAAAGCATGTAAAAGTAAATTAAGTACCAAGTACCTAAAAGTAATTAAGAGTAATAAGAGTAATCAAGAATCGCAAAGAATAATTAAAAGTAATTAGGATAATTAACAAGACCTAATATTCGAGGACGCTTAAGCTTCCCCTTAAAGAGTGGAATGCGATAGCATAATCAGGTCCCGTTCGCATCCCACTTTTCCTTCAGTAGGCTTCACTGAAAAACAACACATGGGAAAGCCAGCTTACAAAGACCAAGCTTACACCAATCCCGTTAAAGACGGCTTCACTTTTAAACAGAAATGCATTGCTGGAAAGTCGTTTTTCTAGGGGAAATATGTCGTCTTATATTAAAATGTGAAGGCCCTAGGATCTTTTTTTCTTATTTTATTAATTTTTTGCCAATGCCCCGACGCGCGCGCGTGTCGAAAACGCATTAGGTAGGCGAAGTATCAATTTGACCTGCCGAGGATGCGAGCGCCATCTGGGTAAGATTTTCGCAAGTAGCCTACCCGAGCGCGCCTCTGATGGTATGGTAGAAATGTTGGCAAAAAGGGTTTGTGTTTGAGTTTCCTCGTAACAGAATTATGTTTTCTCGTAGATTCAAATAACAATCAAACGCCACCATGTATGTAGGTTGTGGTTAAGCCGTACTTCGCTATTTCTCTAGCTGATTTCACTGTGAGAAGTTCATTTCTTGTTCACTAACACCTCGCGCCATGCGGAGGGCTTGCGCGGTCGGAGTGGTTCGCGACGATTTTATCCGCCATGGACACCGACGCCGACGCTGCATTTTCTACGACACGGGGCCCTTAACGCTCTCGCTTTAAAACACGGACATCATATGACATCTTTATTAATGCTCGCTAAAGTGAATTACTAAGTAACTAAGGATAGTTACGTATAAATAAAACTAATTAAGGGTTGCGAATAGAGGCTATTTAACATCAATTCGCGACTTCGTGATAAGACTGGTCACGCCAAATTAGGACTAGTTAATAATTTCAAAGAGTAGTGCATACTAATAAGGATCAATTCAAGACTCCCTAACAGCAAGTAGGAAACTACTTAAACCGAATTACGACCAAATAAAAGTTTTTAAATTAATTAACCAAAATGAGCAAGCAATCGCAAATGAAATGACATCAACGCTTTGGCTGTCAAAGTTGTCTTAGCAATGGATAAGCAACCCCACTGAATGTTTCTTTTTTTCGTACGCGTTAAGCCAACACAAATAAACACCCCTTTGATTAGCGACGTATCACCACCGTAAACAAAAAAATAGAATGTTCTGGCAAGCGACACTCCCTACTAAAAGTGCAGCGAAGCGGCCAGATTTCGTTAATAAGTAACGCACTATGCGATATTCATTGTGACTGCGAAGCATTGAAGAGACCTTTATGATAGTGCCGCGTGCATAAAATAATTCCTGGGACTGAAATTGCCGCGTTGGAATACGCCATCTGATGTCATTTTAGAAACTTTTATTACTGCACGCAGTCATTCTTGTTAAAGAAGCCGTAATGTTACAATCAGAGTTTTGATCTTATTCACAAGTGGTAAATGCGGCTTGGTACATAATTACACAAGGACTAAAATACATCGCGCAACACGATAATTACGTTAAAAAATGCGCTCCGGTGCTATTACAGGCGAGCCGTGGCACTCGGCCACAAGAAAGGTAAGCTATGCATTTATAGTTTCTTAGGCGAAATAATTAACTCAGATATAGAAGACGTTAGGAATAATTAAAAGTAGAGCGTGGTGAACTCGCAGGTCACCACTCAGTTATAAACGCTCATGGATTCCATCCACCCAACCTATCCTGAAAGCATGAATATCTCTTAGAATGAATGCAGATATCGACGACAATACGCCATAGGGATTATGCGTGCGTTTATAGATTACGCTGCATAGCGCACGAGCACGCTGTAGCCTACAGGCCCCGACCCTCCCCCAACGCCCCCCATAGGACGAAAATAAATGTCGGTCTGGCGCAAAAGACGACGCAATTAGCGCAATACCAAAGAATGACACAACTGCGCGAAGTGAGGTCCGTAGTTTATTTGAAGTAAACGTTCCCTTGCTAAATAAATTAGCCGGCATGGTGTCCAGCGTGCAAAGACAAACACAAATCGAACTAACTCGATGATTGCGAACACACGCTGTTACAACGCTGACGTGGGAAAGTGCGAATTCTGAGAGTCCATGCTTCTGTTGCGTCAATCGAAATTGAAGCAACAGAAGCATAGCACGAAATTGAAGCAACAGAAACTGTTGCAACAATAGGAATTGCTTCAATCGCTACGAAATTTGAGCGCACATTTAGCCACTAGCCATCTAGCTCCCCAGCAGTTGGCCACGCCAAGCACCTGCCAGACACCATGTTTGGTTTCCGCGCAGGCTTGTCCACACAAGACGTTTTACTCCAAATCAAGGAAGAAGTCCTCAGCAACGTTCCCCGCAGCGGCGAACATGCCCTCCTAGCAATCGACATCAAAGGAGCTTTCGACAACGTCAGCCACCAAGGAATCCTTGAAGGGCTCGCCAACACCAACTGCGGTGAGCGAACGTACAAGTACGTTCAGAGCTTCCTAAGCCACCGCACGGCAGAGCTGAAGATTGGGGAGATCCAGACTGCAGTATACCACCCTCCCAACGAGGGCACACCACAAGGAGCAGTCATCTCACCCACGCTCTTCAATGTCGCCATGATCGGCCTCGCAAGAAAACTGCAGGACGTAGAAGGCCTCCGCCACGCCTTCTACGCAGACGACATAACACTCCGGACCACAACAGGGTCCCTTATTGAAAAAGAAGAACGGCTGAAAACTGCAGCTGACCTCATCCAAGAATACGTCAGCCAACGGGGACTACAATGCTCGCCCGAGAAATCTGAACTCATACGAGTCTGGCGAGGCCGGGGTAACCACACAGTCCCCACAGACCCAACACGAAAAATCGAGGTACACCTCAACGGGAGCCTCATACCAGAAACGTCATTGCTCAGGGTGCTGGGCATGTGGCTGCAGTCTAACCAGCGTGCTACACACACCCTTACGCTCCTCAAAACCAGTGTCAAGGCGATATCACGCATGATATCCCGTGTAACATCAAAGATAGAGGCATGAAGGAAGGAGACACACTCCGACTGGTCAAAAGCCTGGTGGTGAGCAGAATCACATACAGCCTGCCCTACTACCATCTCACACAATCCGAGACGAAACAGGCCGACACGCTTTTGAGGATGGCTTTCAAGACCGCCCTCCGCCTGCCGATGAGTACATCGACTGAGAAATTATTGGCGCTGGGGTTACACAACACCCTCAGCGAACTCACAGAAGCCCTTCACGTCTCACAACAACAGAGACTTGCGCGGACTAACACGGGCCGGCAGGTCCTACAAACCTTGGGCTTCAAAGCCACAACAACACGAACCCAAGAAACCTGCACGATACCTCGTCACGTCCAGAACAGGTATCACATTGCCCCAATACCACGCAACATGGACCCTAACCTACACTCCGGAAGGAGGAAAGCGAGGGCCCAATACATAGAGAAAACATTCAGGTTCGATACCACGGCCCGTTTTACGGACGCCGCTATGTACGGAACGAAGAAAAAGGGCGCAGTGGCAGTGGTCTGCGACCACTGAGGCCACGTCACCTCCAGTGCATCGACCCGCCCCTGCACGATCACGGAAGCGGAAGAGCTGGCCATCGCGTTAGCCATCCGCGAGGGCCAACACGCAAGCAAACCACTGACGATCCTCACGGACTCCCAGCAGGCCTGCCGCAACTTCCTACAGGGAAGAATCGCAAGACCTGCGGCACAAGTCCTAGCCCAAATACCCAAGGAGGACACTGACGACAACACCATCATAACCATCATTTGGATACCGGGTCACGCTGCCATCACGGGTAACCTGTATGCCGACAGAGCAGCTCGAGAATTTGCACATAACCGAGCACTCATCACGCCGACTGCAGATGACCCTGACCCAGTTGACCCCGAGTATTCAGCAATCCTGAACTACCACAGAGGGAGTCGCTTGCGATATCCCCCACCCCATCGAATACTAAAGACGGAGGATGCCGCTGCCTGGCGTAGGCTCCAGACAGGCACTTACACGAACCTACACATATTACATCGCCTGCACCCCACAGCCTACAGGGACGAATGCCCGTGGTGTGGGGCCACACCAACCCTATACCACATTACGTGGGAGTGCACGCTACACAACATACAACACCATGACACGAACACCACGAGGGAGCAATGGGAGGCACTGCTGTCCAGCTCGGCCCTCGACGACCAGCTCAAGCTGATCCAGAGAGCAGAGAAGATGGCAACAGCCAGCGGAGCCCTGGACTAGGGGCCCCGACCATTAGCGATGCCCCATTGGGGCAAGACAAAACTATCTTTGAATTAAAGTTTATCTATCTATCTTGCGCAGGCGCAAGTTGGAATACACTAGCGCAAGACAGGGGTAATTGGTGATCGCAGGGAGAGGCCTTCGTCTTGCAGTGGACATAAATATAGGTTGATGATGATGATGATGATGATCTATCTTGCCTCTAAGATAGAACGCAGCGGCGCATGGCTTCGCTAGAGGAAGACACGCGCGCTCACATGACCCCAACCACCCGTACAACCCCCCCCCCTGTAACCCCGCTGCGCGCGCTCAACTTCTCTACTGCCTTCTCCCCCTTCCTTGCACGCGCAAGAAGTCGGCAGGCATCAAGACTCATCCTTCTGGGCTCATACTCGTACGCTTCTCCCCAAACCTGCAGCATTCGGTGAGCGGGGCGAAGGCCACCAAGAAGACCTAAGGCCCCCAGCGTGACGTCACTAAAGTAAGATGGTCTTGGATGTTAGCTTCACTTCCCCTATGCGTATCACCTAAGTGGCGCGTTGTCCCAAACCAGAAATATATCAGACTCAGCGTTTAGAGCTACGAGTAGACAGTAACCATTATGGCAGGTCTAGAGTTGTGTAACGTCTAACTTGAGCAGGAAAAATGGGCATTTATGTCGCCCCGTGCCAAAAAATTAAATTATGCTGTTTTACACGCCAAAACCACGATTTAATTATGACGCACGCCGTAGTGGGAGACTCCGGATAATTTGGACCACCTGGGGTTCTTTAGCGTGCACCTAAATCCAAGTACACTTGTGTTTTCGCATTTCACCCCATCGAAATGCGGCCGCAATGACCGGGATTCAATCCCGCGACCTCGTGCTTAGCAGCCCAACACCATCGCCTCGTGCTTTAAGGAGGCGCTTTGCGTATACGTTTAAGATCTGTTTTCTGAACAATTAGAAGCAATTGATGTGAAATGTAGTTCTCAACATCAGCCGCTAAGTAACCACTTCATTAGATGTACATTTACTACATTTACTACCTAACATATCTCGGTGAATACTATGTATTTCACATTTCCAGATGGTTCTTTTCTAAACTTCAAAAGGGGTCTTGAAGAGATGACAACATTTATCATTACATGGAAGTAAAATTTCAGCTATTGAACATGAACGGAATAGAAACATTAATAAATGGCGGACACTCCCGTATACAGAGCAGCAATAAAACATCGTTCATTTTACACAACTTAGCAATCTGTGTAGCAGAACGTATTAAATGTACTCATACAACCCCAGTTCAGGAAAAAACACACTTTAGTAACATCTCTTTGGAGTGGAAATGCTGCCTACAGACAACAAGTGCATCCGTCTCATCAAAAAGGTATCAGTAACGTCTCTGCCTCTGGAATCGCTACTCAAACTGAACAAGAGCACGCATCTCACCAAAAATTCTATCGTCGCTGCTTCTGGATGAAATGATTTCTTAAGGCATGCATGACGTGAAGGGGAAGCTAAAGGTAATGAGATTAAAGCTGGGCTGGATGGTAGTAAGGTGCGGGGTATTTTATTCGTCAATATAAAGAGAAAAAGCAACTTATCTACGAAACACGCCGTGAAATCCTAACTTTCGAAATAGCACCTCAAATTTTAACAGTTTCAAGTTTTAAATTTGCATTTGTAGCAGCCAACTTGTCGTTTGCCGTTTTGCATAAATTGTCTTGAAGCATGCTTGCTGCCACACTCTTAGTTTAGTGCATGAATAGTTCAGGTACATGACTCTAAATAAAACATCCAGGTCGTCAATATGACTGATGTTGCAATGAACAAGGGTGATCCACACTCTTTTCTGCTTAGGAAGAGGGAACTGAGTGGAGAAGTGTGGAATCCTAAGCTTGTGAATCACTATTTCTGTTGTAAGTACTGCATTTACAAGTTAACGCGAGAACTTCAGCCCGCCCTGTGTAATGTTAGTAAAAAGGACTTTTTTACCAATGTCCGTCCGTCCATCACACGGTTTTCTTTGCATGATTGACACAACAGCTTATTTAGAAGTGCATGAGTGCAGTACGCTGCAACATATGTTGCAGCTGGAAGCCTTCACACTTTTTTTTCTATATCACTATGACATATGCTGACATCAAACTCGCTTAGCATCGAGTCGCTAGTAATGGCAGGGACGCTGCAAATTATGTCAAGTTCTGGCAAGTCGAGCTCTTTCAGCCGCAGGTGTCTTCTCTCTTGCTCATAAATCTATCTGTTTGCCACATAAGAGTCGGCACCAGACAGCTGACGCTACCGACCAAAATGATCCTGAATTCAATCTGTCTGGAACCGGTCTAGGAAATCGTATTGCGTACCAAGCCATTCAGTGCAGTAGATATTGATTACCCATATGTCATGAGTTGTGTGACACAATGCTGGGTGCGTTTCTTTGTCCAATGTACCGCGTCGTGCTTCAAAGTTTCCCAATACTACCACCAAACCACTATTTTACATAAAACATTCAACTGCGGACAAGACGATCAGCCTATAGGCCTTTGCAGGTTGTCTGACAGTCTTTGCAGCTTGTCTGAGAGTCACTGGCCCTGTTGTGGAGTCCTAATGTTCATAGTATTTCACCGTGTTAGCAGCGTGTTGAAATACGGCGCTGTTGCAGGCTAATGTTGAATGTTGATATTTTGTAGTCATTCCACAGTACACAATTTGAAGATACGAGCCACTACCTTTGCATTTTGGCTCTCCATGGTAGAATAATTGCACACCTTCAATGAAAATGTCAGAGCAATATTCAAGAAGTCATTTCGTTTATACAAAATACGTATCGTGACATAATGCGTTCAATGATGTAATTAGAACATTCGGTTTAACGTATTTAATTGTTGGTTCTAGGAAGTGCAGCCACCTTCTGTCATTTTGTAATTTATTTGATTTCACCCATCATTTAGGCTACTACTAAAGTTTTCTTTTTTTTATTGTGGAAACCACCTACGCAGTATATGACAGAAAATATTTGATTTGTTCCTCTGTGGCAAGGGTTAAATTGGTGAGATTTGCAACTGTGTCTTGTGGTTTCTGAGGGACGCAACTCTGAATTAGTGAATATTTATTAGGTAAATGAGTGTTTTGATTTCGTCTGCGACTAATCTTCGCCCGTCTGAGTAATCCAGCTCAAGGACTAAAGTTATCCTCAACATGTGATTTCTTTTTCAAATTCAGGAAAATAAATACACATCACCCTGTATATTTCCTCTCAATGAGGCACGTCACCATGTGTGTCATTCCAGGTGCGATAATTTTAGGAGATTTTGAATAAATGTGGCAAGATTTGCCTTCGCATGGAGTTGGCGAGCCTAGATGATGCTGCAGAGTTTTTTCACAATTATAACAATGAGAGTGAAAAAAAAATAAGTCTGCACTTTACCTTGGTTGCTTCCGTCATTGCATCCACTTGTATAATCTGAAATAATATGGTTTAGCATAGTACACAGACTGCGAAATATAATGCTTTATCAGTTTTACTATAAAAGTTGATATGAATAAGTTTAATTATCAAATCAGTGCGCCTTGTTCATTTGAGAGATAGACTTCGAATAACTGAACACTTTGTTATCACCCAGTTGTGGCATTCATTAAATTGGCAGAGAAGTTTCTGCATGCACATAATCAAAATTAGAGAGAGATAGTAGTCGATATGAACCGCAATCCTGCACATGCGATACATATCATGACACTATAGAAATCACAATAAAGAACACCACCTTTCATCCTAGTACACCAGAGTTCACCCTAGCAAATCAAATACCAGAAAAACGGCATACATATGAGCCCTTACAAATATTGCTAGCTGTGCTCTGTTTGCCCATTCAAAACTGTTGACATTCTCATAAGGGTCTTATGCACATAACTTTTTGATATATTTTTCATTTCATATTTTTTTATTTTTAAATAAACACTTCACAGAAAATATTCCACAAGCCTGATTTTTCATGCACCAAACTGCAAAGGAAGGGGGCCATCATGCCTGCCATCACCTGATGCCGCGTTGGAAAGGACGTCAGCTTTTGTTATTATTCTAGACGTTGCAATTACCACACCGGTAGTTTTTAAAGACACGTAATTATCGCAGCATCACTTGCAGTGTACTGAATAAACCATCGTTCTTTCTTACAAGTTTCTTCACAGGCATCACTGTATTAAAATATGATGCCACTGGCTTCCTATCTATTTACCAGAAATAATTCTGCTTCCGAGGAGGGTATCACAGATACTTTTCCCGGCGAAGGCGTTCTTGTTGTTGCGTGCTAATGTTGTCGGTATAGTGCGGAAATAACCCTTAATTGTTTTCAAATTACAACAGTCGGCGATATTAGTTCCTCTTCTATCCCTAAGCCGGACACTTCTCTTCAAACCAGAGCACAGTCGCATACTTAGGCTATTGATATTAACTCTCTTGTCGTTCAAGATCCACAACCATTTCCCGATTCGTGTGAAGTCAATCTTTATATCCCGATTGAACTGGACTTGTGTCCGTTGAAATCCAGAAGCACCGTGAGTAAATTAACCGTTATTGGATATGGTTGCACTGTATTTGCAAAAAAACACCCTTCTTTTCACACAGATAAAAATTGTGGCATGAGATTTAAATTAATATTTTATTTTATTTCAACATAACAGTTAGTTGACTCATTTGTTAGGAACTATATATATATTTAGAACATCTTTCCCTATCTAGTGCCCCGCTCTGCAGCTAACTTGAGGCAGTGTGTGACGAAAAGACAAAAATTATCACGCGGGAGGGTGCAATAATTGCACAGTGTTAGATAATCTGCTCACCGAGGTGGTTTATTCCTGAAAAAAAAAACAGTTGACGCAAGTATTAGTGTGACTTCTAAGAAATATTTCAATTACATAGCGAAAATATGTGCTACATTTTACCCCTAGTCACTAATGTAAGAGTGCAAGTCGTTTCCTGGGGCTTACTCAAACCAGGGAAAGTTGCAAGCTGTCTTTTTGAGGGGAAAGTTCACTGCCAAACCTGTGCTGAAAGCCACGCCGTGAACAACGCAAGTGTCCTGTATTTCCTTCACCATTGAGCTCTGGATCTGTTTGACCGGTGAAATGTAAATTCTCCCTTCCACAAAATTTTTAAACGCACATGAAAATCTGTTCTATCGTTATACGGCTTTTATGGTATGCACGAGTCTTGCGTGCTACCGCTTTCTACCTTTGCTATTTTGCTTTTTTTTCTTGTATTTTGTGTAGTAATTGTGTTTGTTTTAGCGTAATTGATTGCTTTTTTTTTCACGTTTCTACCAATCTACCCATGTGATAGCACAGATAGGATGCAGTACATTTATTTAAGTAAATAACACACAAAATACAGCAGGAATAATTTGGAAGTTCTAGATTTGTATGCACCACAAACGAGGCGGAATGAACGCTCTGCCTTTTAGTTAGCGATGATTAAATGCGCAGCCATCCACCGCTAGTCAAGAGTGGCATTCTATGTGTGTGTGTGTGTTGGGGGGTTTAACCGATTCTTTAACAGTACCACGCGAGTCTTGGCTGGCATAAGAGTGCCCAACCGGAGAGCGCCACCTAACGGCGAGTATTCACGAGATCAGCAAGAGTAGTGCATGTGCACCAAGTCCTTTCTGCTATAGCACGACGTAAGTTCCTGGCACGATGAATTCAGCGCAAGCGTCCCGGCTTACTGGAGGCAGCAGGAGTGTGTGCCTCTTGCTTGCATCCTTTTTTCTTTCTTTCTTCAGCTTGTGCTGCTCTACTGCGCATGCACATGAAAATAAAGAATAAAGCATGCAAAGCTGCGTTGTAGCAATATCGTAGGGGCAAAAAGGAGTTGCGCAAGATGGGATTAGCCAACTTTTTGAACTAGGTTCAAACTTGGTGCATCAACTATGTCTGCTTCTATCCACGCTTCGTTCTTTATCTTACGGTGCGTGTGGACTTCAGCGGCATATTTTATTAGAATAGGTGTCCGGGTTCAAGCGCACTTGCTGCCTCCGATAAGCAGGGAAGATTCCACTGAGGTAATCGCGACAGGGGTGGTGTCGTGCCTCTAGGAAGAGCCTAGGAGACAAAACTAGCGCTTCGTGCGAGATTTTGCGCATGCGATACTCTTGCTAATCTCGTCGCTTCGCGCCGTTAGAAGGCGCTGACCGGCCAGGCAGTCGACGCATGTGCGGCACTGGTACAGAATTGGTCGACTGTACGTACGACATTTGCGTATGGTTTGTATGTATACAACACATTTATGGAATGAGGAAGAAAGATGGGCTATTCCTGCAATAATTACTAGAGGGTACAGTGGCACTGCAATCGTTTATCTACCACGGGAATAAAAGGCAGCGCGTGAATTTGTCTGATCTCCATGCTTGTGTATCCAGACGTTCATCTAGATTTGGTAAATACGGTTTATGCTTTTTCTGCATTTGTTTTGCAAATACCCTTTGAGCAGGCACAATCGCTACGAATTGCAGTGATTCGGCGTGTAAATGTGGCCAAACTATCTCAGCGCAATGGCTTGCCCACCGGAAACGCATAAGGGCGTTCTATGCCGCAGATCGATGAACGCATCCATGGCGTAGTGGTTTCAATATCACCGTTCAACTCTCGAGGTCCTGTGTTCGAATCCTGCCTTCCGAAACTCCTAATAATGTTTATTTCAGTTTTCTATACACAATACTTTGTAGAAAATGACAACGTTACTATGCCACGAAGCAGTTGGAAGCCAGAAGGAAGAAGTTTAGGTAAATCCATGTGCTACATATCATTGGCCTGTTGGATGAACTTCTCCGCTTGCAAATCCCGTAGACGATAGTGCCGAATTCCTTCTAGTAATTATTGTATGTAACTGTACGGTTTTGCCAACTCGTACGTTTTTATAACCTCACAAATGCGGATACGTTGAACTCGTTCATAGAATATACTGACCAAACCCATAATCCACCGTCTGTGAGCAAGAGCGTTCATAGCACCGTATTTGTCGCCACATGGACGAGGTTGAGCTCTGCGAGATTATGCTGATGATTTATTGGCATCCCCTTAGAAATGGGGCGGTGACAAGTAGTCACGTAGCATGATTGGTTTGCACAGGTATCATATATACATGTTTTTCATTCTATCATCTTTGTATACATCACCTTAATTTAATTTCTTCCGCAACCCGTCTCTGTCTACCTTGTGCCCCTACCTATGCCTGAGAGAGACCCGACCGTATCCAACTGACACCTGCCAGCTTGGGCGAGCGCCACATTCGGGGCGTTCTCATCGCCCCGCGGCGTCGTGGAAGCTGGGCATTATCTAAATGTCGGCCATATAAATGTGTAAACATTCGCTTACTAACTAAGCATGGTGTCACGCATGCACAAGCAAACATGGAGACATCTCACTCGATGACCACAAACATGGAGGCATCTCACTCGATGACCACACACAATCGCTGTCAGAACGCTGGAGTAAGAAAGCGCGGTAACAGCAGCGAGAGAACTGACCTTCGCGCTGCCTCGGGCTTCAATGCGAACCAAGCGGCGAGAAAACAGCTCTCAGAACTCGGAGCACTCATTGCCCCATCGCAGATCGTTTTCGAATTAGGGCCGTCGTGGCCGCGCACGACCACCCCATACGCAGCCGCCGCCAAAGTAGAACGACTCCCTCCGGTGGCTTGCGCGCAATGGAAGAGTATGCGCTTCCTCCCTGCTTTCCTCCAATGCGTGCGCGAGTTTGGGCCACCATTGTCGACACGCCCTGGCATTCTTTCACTCGCACATACAGCATCCGGCGCGTGACGAAGACGTCATCACCCTTGGACTTTATACAGAACCTCAGGGCGACGCCGATACCGATGGCGACGACGATGCTAGAACCTCGCCCGGATTGTCAATACGGTTGCTATCGCAATACACACTCATTTACTCATTTGTTGTACGAAGGGTTCATGTTAGAGCAGCGTGCTTGTAAAGCCTCTAGTGAATGCCAGAGTCTCGTGGGATTATGGTGCTTAGCGGCGGAGAAGTGTAACACTTGTTGAAACTAAGTGCTTAACAATGCCGTTTGCTTTTCTAAATGGGGGACAGGGGTGAGCGCTCGTCGTGCAGCTATGTTGGTGTGCTTTTGATTAGTTTCGCTGCAAAGCCCGTTTGCAGCGTGTAGCCTGACAGCGAACTGAGTATCGAGGATTGAGAGCCCAAATCAAGAGTTCGAAGAATCGAAAAGATTCTGTGACATGCAGGCACGTCTTGTACCCAACGACAACGTTTAATCTTTGTTAGCCCAAGTAAAGCGGTCCGCGGATAAAGATAAACAAGATCACGTGTCAATGTATTCGCACACGTGGCAGGAGGGGAGTTCGCTGCGGCAGCGCTAGATGACGCAGCATGTCCAAGAGGAAGCCCGAAAGAGCATTCCGGTGGCATATATACTTGCCTAATGCATGATGTGTTTCGGCGGTTCTAATACGGTGTGCCGATACACTGCTTGAATGCTAATCGCGGTAATACCGACATTCATAGAGACATTGATTCTGCAAGATTTTATTGCGATAGCAATTATATGGACACTCAAAAGCAGATTTCTGCCGTCAGCGTCGCCGTCGCCGTCGCCGTGAGGTTCCGTATGACGTCATTTGGAGAAAAATCGTCGCCGCGCGCCGAACGCTGTATGTGTGAGTGAAAGGGCGCGAGGGACGCGCGCTTTCACGGGGAGTGAACGCACGGCGGAGAACAAACGCGCGTTCTGCGCCGTGCTCGTTTAAGGGCTGCAGAAGTAGGCGTCTCTTTTCTCCTTTATAATCACCATAGATGTAGAGCAAACGTGCCTTCTGCCGACGCGCGAGAGGCCGTGGGGGAGGGGGAGGGAAGGGAGGCGACGTTTAGCTGCGGCACCAAGTGCCTATTTATATCAGAGGCTCTGGCAACAGTCACCAACGCCGCACGCATTTTGAGCGAACGCGGGCAAAACGCCGATGGCGTCGACAACAGTTCTGCGTGTTGCCGGTGCTGCTGCATGTCCAAGTTTATACAGTTGATAAAGCTAATATCATTACTCCGTATAGCTCTCTACAAGTTTGCTATCGCAATTGATGCTTCGCCTTTCAGGTGAAACTGCGACAACTTTTTTTTAGTCGAGTATCTAACCAAACGTTTTATTACGTAGAGTGGGAAAGTGTAATGCGTGTGACTGCTATACACCATGCTGAAAATTGTACTCACTGTGGTCGCTACTCTGTCCGCCTGAAAAGAAAAGTAAATAAAACCAACATCAGAGTGATTTTTAACCGGGATGTAAATTATGCAAAGAAAAAAATTTGCGACATTTCTCTGCCACAGTTGATAAGCAAATGGCGAAATCAGTCAGCCTTAGCACTTTTCAGGCTTCGGAAAATGCGATTGCAGAGGTTATGACGGCGTGAAGTACCAAACAGGTCAGCACTAATTGGTAAACAATAATCAGAGTTCAGGGATTGTTTCGGCACTGAACAGATTCCCTCTAAAACCTCGTACTCTTTCGACCCCTAATGACCTCTCCTTTTTCGGCATTGATGGCAGAACTACACCTTTTATAAAACGCTGACAACACCAACACTACGACAATATAAGTGTGATGACAACCAAGGTGAAATAAAGGCAGCTACGGGAAAATGACGCCACACGACGGGGCCGGCATGCGCTGTGAAAGTACGGCAATCACAGCGCTTACAACAACCTCAAAAACAATTTGCTGAGTCGCAACAAAGCAGTTGAGGGGATTATACACGGTCCCTACTCTGCTGAAAGCCACGCTGACACCTAGAGGAGTGGGTGCGCCTAAAAAGCATAGTGCAACAATTCTCCGTATCATGGAATTGCAATGGCTCTATAGTAAATGGAACAGTGCTGCTGCATGCATCGTCGGGTACCCTTGTGTATACGGGCACAGGGCTTGAGACTGTGACTGCTCCCTAATTAGAGCTTCGGTTTACGTATCTTTGTATTTCCTCAGCGCTCTATGACACTCACGTGCTGTCTCCCTATACTACCGCTACAGATAGCCTTGTTAGCGGCTCTGTCCGATATGAAATTACGAAATAAGAGGACCACTGCTATTCAAATATCCTCACTGCAGCAAAACATACGCCGTCAAGCACAACATTACTTTTGGAGTGAACAGTATCTTCAAGTGTTTTGCTTTTCGCTTAAATTGACTATCATTGTTGGCTTCTCCACAAATGTTTTCGGAGAGGGAGCTTCGATACTTTTTGGAAATCTGCAACCACAGAATGGCATACTCCTCTCTAAAGAAACTGACCTAACCGGGCGAGAATAACAGGCTCCTCACTGAACCAACTCGAAATGGCGGACAATATCATAACATTTCATGATACGTACACTACATACTCCGAACCCTATCCAACAGTAGTGAGCGTCCTTCCTCTCTCCACCGTTTTCCTGGAACGTGTGCGCAGTCTAGCTTCATAATGCAAAGAAATGCTGAACTATGCTCCAGGTGGTTTCGTCGTCTTGTCAACGTAGCCACGCATTGTTCAACTGCGGCCTTGCGGAGCCAGGACCTCTTCAAGCTTTAAAAACCATGAGCTGTTCTCCTTCAGCGGATAGCAATCTAATGTACATGAGGCACATGTAAAGGCGTCCACTGCAAAGAATAAGGCTGGTGCCGGTTGACACTCCCACAGAGATCTTTTGAGTTGATTCAGAGACAGATGTCCTTTAGTTTGAATGGTCTTATTCCTACTAATTTTTACAAAATGGGTATTTCAGAACATGTACTTTTTTGTAAAACAACATGTCACGTCAATAATTAAGCTTCTAGCATTTTTTTCTTTCCATTTGCTTTTATTACGTACGAATTGTTTTTTATCGGTATGGCTTTTAGAATAAATCAAGCACTTCCGTTACGCTTATCTCTCTCCAAGCACAGACCCTAGTACTGTTAGAGTAAGCGCCGCGACTACAACAAATGAGGTACCGACCTGTCAAAATATGATAACTGGGTAATACCTAAACGAGCAGCGTATTCCGATGGTGGGTGTATATCAACGCACTAGCATAAGCTCAATTTCTTCGTATCAATAAATGCTGAATGAGGTGGCATGCCTTCAACGTTTTCGAATGCCCACTTAATGGCGTACTTTGAATAATTAGATGAAATGTGCTCTCGCTTAGAGCTTCTGTCATAGTTAAGTGTTGAATGGTTCAATGGCTGAATCACTGCACCACATATTGAACAAAGTTCCTGCGTATAAATAGAAGGTAATAAACAAAAAATTGTTTTATTGACTGGCAACTTCAAAGCAAATATATACGGCCTGCCAGTGGGCCGCAATATAATTATAAATCAAACAGTAAAGGAGAGCAAAAGGTGGATTTGGAATCAAATTTGGCATTACTGACCAAGAACATGTTTTGATGCTGTCGCGAGTGGCTCACCACAGCCCTGGTGGTGGGACTTAGGGAGGAATTGAAAGCCACACTACAGCAACACTATGAAGGCGTAGCCTTCGCGTGTGTTCTACAACCGCCAGATTTGAGATTCCCAATAGAATATGTGGGACAGCACTGCCAGGTTATAGATGGTACCTGCCTGATGTGTCAGAGTGGATTTGAAGCTCGTGGGAAGGTTAATGATTGCTTTGGGGAAATGTTGAACAGTGCTAGCGAGCTTAGGTCACATTGGTCTGAAAAACGTACCATAACCCAACTTGTACAGTAATCGAAAAACAGCGAACGCGAACTATGTACCATTATACTACCTTGCGAAAGCCTAATGAGGCACGCAGATTCAGGACGCGTCAGATAAAGAAGGGAATAACGATGCCTTGTTCTTGGCATGGCCATGAGCACGACACAACTACCACATCGGTGTCCCTATATTTAGCAAAGTGGACGTTGATAACGCGTGCCAATGGTGGAACCCACAGATTGCTTCCCTTAGATGAGCGTCACAAATACATTTCACCTGCTTGAAGACCTCTGATTGCCTTTTTTGGACTCCAAAACGCGGCTCAAACTTTTCAGTCGTTTATCGCAAAGCTGATTCCCGACCTCCCTACTGTACTTTTCTATATTGGTGACTTTCTCCTAGCGAGTGCTACTCCAGTAGACCACGAGTGCTACTCCAGTAGACCACGAGTGCTACTCCAGTAGACCACGAGTGCCACGTGCGTGCAATATTCCAACGTTAGCGCTAACACAGTATCGCCTTGAAAGCCCAGAAATGAGTTTTCAGGGCTTCGAAGTTCTGTTCTCAAGCTACCATTTCTCGTGGTTGAGAATCTGCCCTATATCGTCAAACGTTGAAGCAGTAAAACATTTCATGCCGCGAACAACGCTCCGCAAGTTGCGGAAGTTCTTGACGCTCGTCAATTTGCTTAGGCGTTTCGTACTTTACGGCGTGGAGTTCGTGTCACCACCCAGCAAGCTTGCTCCAAATTAAGCTGCCCGTCTGTAGCAAGTCCCTGATTTTGAAAAGCCACGGCCACGAGTGTGGCTGTGAAACAACCTTTCCCAGAAGTGGTGCCACTCATTCGTCAAAGATCCGATACTTCGATTTGAATAGTCGCCGATGCTTCAAGCGTACATCGGCGCTGTACATCAGCAACTCATGGACATCGAGCAGTGGCCTTTGGAATTTTGAACTCGCAATTATCAGCTTGCTGTGACACGCGACAGCGTCTTCGGTCATGAGTTTCTTGCCATCTACGCGGCCACACAACACATCCGTCATCTCTTGGAATGTGAAATGTTTCATGCTCTAACGAACCACAAGCCTTCTTGGCTGCATCTTTAAAACCAATCCCTCCAAGTACATCGCGCGGGATCTCCGTCAAATGGCCTCCTTGTCAGATTCTACTGCTGTCCTACGGTATCTTAAGGGCGCGGACAATGAGGCTGCTGAAACACTGTCCCAGATAGCTGACGTCAGCGCCCCCGCCAGAGCCGCATACTGGTAAAGATTTGCGATGGCGCTGATTGAAAACTCAGAGCTGCGAGCGCTACGTAACAGCCCTAGTTCTCTTCAACTATCGCTGCTTTTTCGTCCGTATGCTTCAACATCTTTTTACTGCGACAGATCAGCGACCTTCTCTGGGCCTTCAGTTCCCATGGCCCACCGTCGTGCTATGTTTCACTTTTTGTACGACGCCTGACAACTTGGTATCCGAGCTACGCTACACCACGTCGCCGAGCGCTATGGCTCACAGGAACACTGACATACGTAACTAGACCCGCGCTTGCATGTCCTGGCCATACGACAAAGTAACGTTACAAGTTACTGGTTCAGCCCCTGCTGCCACCCGGCCGCCGCTTAGACGGCGTGCACATCAACGTGGTTTACCACTTCGTTCGTCGCGCGGTTGCAGGTATGTGCTAACGATTGTAAACTGCTTTACGGCGTTACCACAATGCCGTAGCCCAAGTAGACATCACGGACCAACCTGTTGCCCATGACTTCGTAGCCGCGTGGGTGCCCGCCTTGGTCCTATGCTTTGGTTGTATCGGGAGTGTGGCGCTAAATGACTGGCGGCAATTTAGATTCACCTGATTTCTGTAACTCGCTATTCTTAGCATAATATGCTGTCGAACCACGGCTTACCACACCTATACCAACGCGGCAGACTACATTTCCCGCTGCAGACAACATTTACAGCACGGTTCGACCACGAACACTTTTTACCAACCGATTGTTATGCTCGGTCTGCGAGCGGTCTACCGTAATGAAACAAGCTGTTCGGTGGATGACCTCATTTACGGTGCTCCTTGCGGCTTCCTAGACACTTTTTTTCTTCGAAGCACGCACCCTCCTGCCACAACACTACCTCAGCTAGGCATCTCCAGGACGGCGTCAAGTTTCTATGCCCTGTCCCTGCAACATCTTTGTGCATCGTGGCCTCACATCTGTTACAGATGTTTTCTGACGCCCTTCGACGAACAGCCCCACTGACTGTAATTAAGAATGGTTGTGAGGAGGCCTATCACGTAAAATAGGCCTTCCTAGAGACGCATCACACCTTATCCGTTGACGTCGATGTCACCACAGCCAACGGTCCATGCGCTGTCGGCATGACACTACCTTGCCACCGTGTATAATAAATGTCCCATCAAGGCGCACGGGGCAGGGGAGTTGTATTGCTCTCTTTCGCCAGTTCACATCAATAATTTTCTTTTGGTTGATCGAGGTGCACGCTGTTCCAGCGGATGGTAAGTGTATCTGGCCTGTATGTGTGCGGCGTTTCAGCGAAACATTGTTGCGGACATGACACATTCCGCAAATTGCAGCATGTCTGTCAGAATCTGTCTTATATCATCAAACGTTCAAGCAGTAAAATATTTCATGCCGCGAACAACGCTTTGCAAGTTGCAGAAGTTCTTGACGCTCATCAATTTGCTTAGGCGTTTCATACTTTACGGCGTGGAGTTCGTGTCACCACCCAGCAAGCTTGCTCCAAATCACAATCACAACCACTACACCGCTTGCACGCGGTGTAGGTCGTCTAGTGTACAGCTATGTTTCTTTACAACGTTCATAACTGAATAATACAGGATTTCCACTCAATATTTTCCACAATTACGCAGGCACTTGCCCTGCAATGTTTATTTTTACGAAGTGCAGACACCGCATTTTTCCGCTATAGTGCTGCAGTTGTCACACGTAAACATCACTTCTTATTCTACTATCCCAGTCCAGCGCTTGAGTATCCAGTGTGACACTTAGACCACAATAGGGAAGGGCACTGAGCGCTCAGCTTCCGTGGTACTGGGTTAATGAAGAAAGTATTTGTAAAGTCTCCGACATCTCAGCCTCACAACAGCCTGCTTTTCCCACTAAAGCATGTTATCGGTTATGGGAGACCAGCCGGCTAGAGAAGACATCGCAGATTGATTAAAACAATTGTGGCACTGTAAAAGTACGTTGAGTTTTGGCCAGCTGCTTCGGAAAAGTTATTTCTACATTTACACGGGATTGGCCGCAAGTATTTTTGCACAATAATTTGTTTACCCATATGTGTTCTACAGGGTTGTTTTTCTGCGTGAGAGCGTAATTCCTGCACGCGAACTGGTAAAAAAAGTTTCAATTTCCCGAAGGAACAAAAATCCAAAATGGATTAGGTATCTTTCTTACGACAGCACATTTAAATATTTATAGTGCAACAGAAGTAATGCATATTGTTTGAAGATATGAACACAGTGATGAGATCGCGGACAATCACAGCTACTCACCAAATCCATAAGTGAATAACATTAAAAGGAGAACGCAGACTTCAACCTGCATGGTGGGGAATTTTGCTTGAAGTGAAGTAGTCTGAAGTCCCTAATGCCACGACGCTTTATTCCTATATATATATATATATATATATACGTATGCTATGTGTGAAACAATATACCTATTACTTCTCTTAATTCCGCCGTGGTGTTCGTGCATGGATAGCGCTTAGTGACTCACCAAAAAGGTCATAGGGTTTCGCTGACGCCATGATTTATTTGACGTCATGTCCCGTATATACCTCGTCTTCCCGCGCTATTACGGATGTTAAATATACAATTCAACCGCTAGAGCAGTGTACAAGTAACTCTCGCCTTGCTAATACGAATACAAAAGATTCCTATGTTGTTTTCAAAAAGTATGCTTAAGAATTTCAGAAGTAGGCATTCAGTGCTCTTTGCCAGAAAATATGTTTAACAAAAATTAAATAAAGTACAATGCTCCCACATACCACAAAAGCAAACTTTATATGTAGAGTGCCACAGAGAAGAAGAAATGAATGGTTGGAAACGGGTATTATAGCGTAGGTGAAGTGAAGGGACAATTAAAGTGAAGGAGAAAAACTTTGCGCCTCATATCCAAAACCACCCGAAACTGAATACCAACGGACTCGGCTCGTTCTCAGGAACAAGTGGATATGGAAAACAAGGTGGAATTCCCATTTTTCGAGTCTCTACGACAATTTCTTGGCCGGGCCTCGTGGCGGGAGAGCCGCAAGGTCGCGCGCCGTAGAGTCGGCGTCCTCAACAATTACCGATCATGCTCTCAACAATGGAAGTCACCGTAGAGGGGCAACGCATAACCCAGGAAGAAATGGATACCAGCAAGGGATGGAAGGAGTTCAGGCTAGGAGATCATATCGGCAAACCTTCCAACATCGCGAGAGCACCTTGTCGCCGACGTGGCCTGACAAGCGCAACGATAACCCCAGGAAAGGAAGGCTAGAGAAGATACGCAAGGCAGGCAGGATGCCAAATTTGCCAACAGAGGATTACTAGATTGTGATCAGACCGCGTGGAGCACTCAAAACTTCCGAACACGGTATAGTTCACCTAACAACGGCTGTACACGAAGCGGCAGGCATCCCTTCAGACGAAAGGGAGGAGGATATCGTCTGCCCCAACAATTATCAAAATATCCTAATCTTCAGTACATCAGATCAAGAGCATGGCGACAAATATCAGGAAGTATCAGGTATCAAGTTTCAAGACAAGTTTTACGAGACGAATGCTTACGAGACCGCACCGGACATGACGGCCAAAGGAGTCATCAGAGGAATCCCACTCAACGAGGGCCCAAGAGACATCACAGCAGCAGTGGTTATGAACAAGAACCCAACGACGATAGCAGCAAATAGAATCAGTAATACAACCACAGTGATTGTGCTCTTTAAAGGATACAAAGTGCCCACGTACGTCCGATACAGGGCAGTGCTGCTCCGATGCTCCTTGTACCGGAAACAAGCGGATTTCTGCAACCAATGCAATAGACTTGGACACAGAGGAGATGTATGTCCCAACCCCAACAACAAGATTTGTGCTCTATGTGAAACAGCACACCCAGACAAAGATCATAGGTGCCAGCCTAAGTGCCAGTTATGCAGCGAGGACCATCCAGGACCATAAGACGTGCAAAGCCAAATTCAAGAAGCCCTTCATCGTTAAACAGAGACAATGGCAGAGACTGCAACGAGAACTACAACGAGAACATGAAGATGCTACCTCGAGAGAAAACAGGACGGAGTCTCGTGGAGGGCCAAACGCCAGGGAAAGACGCTCCAGATGAAGAACAAGGTCTCCATCTACCCCCATATCATTATCCAGGTCGAGCTCCCGGACACCGGGGACACGACCCGCATCCAGATCCAGGTTCAGAACTAGGCCACCCACTTCAGCAAGCACGACAACCACGGTGAGCTGGGCAGACGTGGTCGATGGCAAGCGCCCGGGGGCTGGCGGGGACACTGCCATTAATAACGAGATAAAGGAACTAAAACACGAGAACGCGCAGTTGAGGATTATGCTAGCTCGTATGAGCGATGAAATAAAGAGTCTCAATGAAGCCAAAGTCAATTAAATCAGGTAACTTCAGCTCCACACGCGAGCACGAAAGAACCAACTGAAGTCCCTGACAATAAAATGGACGAAGGGGATGACCCCCTACCACTCAAACGCAAGGCCCAAGCCAGCAGTGATAAACTAGATAACACGGATGTAGATAAGGCATTAGCCGATATCGAAAAGGCCCTAGTAGAGATACAAAAGCCAAATGAAAAACGGGACGAAATGATGGACCAAATAGCTAAGGCAATAAGATCAATTATGAGTAGATTAGACATCCTAGAGGCAAACAAGTCGCCAGGTGATTGACTCTCCTCTGGTGCATCAGAAGCACCACAATCCTTACCCACTCCTCAACCACAAAATTATATAAGATAAGCTTCTCTTAAGCCTCCCGTCTCCCTCCCATGGTCGCACCCGCAATGAGGCGCGCTACAAAAGGTTCCGGATATGGCAATACAACTGTAGAAGTTACAAAAACAAAAAGTCAGTTTTGCAGCAGTATTTAAAAGACAAAGATAAGCCGGACGCCACAACTCTGCAGGAAACACATGGGGCCGCAAAGCTGGCAGGATTAGAGCACTGCACGGGCCGATTTTTGCGGCCCGGGCCCGGCCCGGGCCCGTTTTCACATTGGGCGGCCCGCCCGAGCCCGATCAAAACTTTTATGGCGAGACTCGGGCCCGGCCCGGGCCCGGAAATAATCTACGTTACCCGCCCGGCCCGGCCCGCCACCCCTTTACCTTAAGCCCGAGCCCGGCCCGAGCCCGACTCGAAACCGGCCCGAACCCGGCCCGAGACCGAAAAATACATGTTTTTCAGAGTTGAGAAGCCCGAGAATAACTCGCAGAAAGCCCGAGCCCGGCCCGGGCCCGCGTCAAAAAACCCGAGCCCGGCCCGGGCCCGGGTCAAAAAGCACACGCCGTGCCCGAGCCCGGCCCGAGCCCGTGAAAAAACTCCTCTACCCGGCCCGGCCCGGCCCACGGGCCGGGCCGGGCCCGGGCTTTCGGGTAAGCCCGAGCCCGTGCAGTGCTCTAGGCAGGATACAGATCTTTTGGCTATGCCGAAGGGGAGCCCAGGGCATTAACCACGCTGGTAAAAAGAAACATAGTGTGCGTGCAACACAATACAGGCATCCCGCACATAGACAATATTCTATTGGAACTCATCCTAGAAAAGAAGACAGGACCTAGCTTATTTATTCTGAATATTTATAGCAATCCCACTAAACATAAGCACAAATTCAAGAGCCTATACCAGAAAACACTCAGACTAGCTGGAGAAAATCTGGTAGTTATGGGAGGAGACTTTAATGCTCAGCACACTGCGTGGGGATATCTATATTCCAGACCAAAAGGAAGGGCCTTATGGAATGACTCGCAAGAATTAGGCCTCACGCTTGTCACAGACCCCGGTACTCCAACCAGAGTACTCCAACCACGGCGTTAAACAGGGACACAACCCCAGACCTAACCTTTATCAAGAATATTGAAAAGGTCACGTGGCGCAACACACAGCACAACACAGAATATTTCGTTAGCGACCACCGCATATCGGAGTTACTCGTCAAAGAAGGGCCGAATAGACCCAAGGAACGACAGATCAAATTATTAGACTGGGAACTACTTCGTAGATCGCGAGAGGCTACACACCAACGATCCATCACATACATAGAGCAATGGAATAAATAGCTCAGCGATGACGTCAAAGCTGCCACAAAAATAGCTCCACCTGAATCTAACTTGCAGAAATGCGATAGCAGACTTCTCCACATGTGGGAAGCTAAGCAGTCGCTGCAAAATAGACTTAAAGGTCAGAAGCACAACCGAAAATTGAGAAAGCGCATGGCTCTCCTCAACAAAGAAATAGAAGAATATGCTTTGCAATTGAGCAAGCAACAGTGAGACGAGATATGTAATTCCATGGACGGACAATTAAGCACCGGCAAAACCTGGCACATGCTTAGGTTCCTGCTGGACCCTGAGAATAACAAGAAAAATCATAGACAAGCCATTAATAAGTTAATACACGCGTATGAAGGCACAGAAGAGGAATGTATCAAAGAATTGGAGCAGAAATACATAACACAGGCACCCCCTTGCAACCTTCCTAGATACAACGGGAATATCAACGCAAAATTAGACGAGGAATTCACGGAGGCAGAAACCGCGCGGATCTACAAAAGTTGAACACCAAATCAGCCCCAGGCCAAGAGGGTATAACAAACAAGACCCTCAGGAACCTCGATGATGGATCTATCAACAATCTAACGGAATATATAAACGAGTGTTGAATAAAGGGAGAAGTACCAGCTCAGTGGAAGAAAGCAACGATAACGCTTATTCCAAAACCTGGTAAAAAGCTTGAGATCGACAACCTCAGACCGATCTCTCTTACATCCTGCGTAGGAAAATTCATGGAACATGTAATTTTAAACAGAGTAGATAACTTCTTAGAGGATAATAACATATACCCGGGTACAATGATAGGATTTCGCAAAAACCTTTCGACACAAGATGCGATGCTTCAACTTAAGCATCAGATAATTGACTATAAAACGCGCTCTACAAGGGCCATCTTGGGCCTTGATCTTAAAAAGGCTTTTGATAATGCAAACCACGCAACCATATTGGAAAACATCGAGCGATTAGGACTAGGGCAGCGAACGTATAACTATATCAAGAGCTTCCTATCAGATAGGAAAGCAGTCTTCTCCGTCGGAGGACTCGCGTCACCCGAAATCGACATCGGGGGGGGCGGCACGCCGCAAGGCTCTGTCTTCTCCCCGATGCTGTTCAATGTCGTCTTGATGGGACTCCCCGAAAAACTAAATCACATAGAGTCCCTCAATCACACAATATACGCGGACGATATTACTATCTGGGTCTGTGATGGTAGCGACGGATCAATAGAACGACTCCAGACCGCAATAAACACAGTAGAGAAACACCTCATAGGAACAGGCCTCACATGCTCTGCAGAGAAGTCCGAACTTCTCTTATACCGCCCCACACTTATAGGGGAATACCTCCGAAAGGATACGAGAGAAACGAGGCTCATGAGGAAATCAAGCTACACACCAAGGACGGGCCGAATATACCAATATTCAATCAGCTCAAGGTACTGGGTCTAATAATCGAGAACAAAGGTACAAACGGGGAAACCATAAGAAAGTTAGGCACAAAGGTATCGAACACCATGAGATTAATCAAACAAATTACTAACAAGCACCAGGGTATGAAGGAAGAAAGTATCATACGGCTCATGTAATCATTCATAATCAGTCAGATCACATACATAGCAGCCTTCCACAATTGGTTTGCAGCTGAAAAGACCAAAATTAACAGCCTCATAAAAAAGGCATACAATCTAGCACTAGGGATTCCAATCAGTACGAGCACAGATCTCTTCCTTAAGTTAGGACTACACAACACACTGGACGAACTCATAGAAGTGCAACAAACCTCCCAGGTGGAACGACTAACCGAAACCAAAACAGGACGGCATATACTACGCAAGCTAGGAATGAATTACCACAATCAATACGGGGAAAAGAGGTCGATAACGAGAGAAATTCGCGACAAACTCCTAGCAACAAATATACGCAAGAACATGCATCCAGTTTACAACAAGGGAAGACGCACGAGTAAAGCAGAGAAAATGATCCGATGCTATGGCTTAGACGACAGTGCAGCCTTCGTAGACGCGGCTGAATAACCACAGAGAAATAGCTACGTGGCAGTAGTCGTAGATCACATCCAAAAGCCCCTTACAAGCGTGTCAGTTATTACCAAACATTCCGAGACAGCAGAAGAGGTAGCCATTGCACTAGCATTGGTCTCCACAAACGCTCAATACATATTTAGCGATTATCAGGTGGCCATTAGAAACTATGCTAAGGGTAGGACCTCTCCTGAGGCGTGGCACATCATCATAGTGAACAAAGCAAAATTCTCTAACGCAGAGAAGAACGGCAGGCAATTGCTCTGGTTCCCAGCGCATACGACTCCAGGCATTCACGCCACACGACGGGGCCGGCATGCGCTGTGAAAGTACGGCAATCACAGCGCTTACAACAACCTCAAAAACACTTTGCTTAGTCGCAACATATCAGCTAAGCGGATTATACACGGTCCCTACTCTGCTGAAAGCCACGCTATGGCACCTAGAGGAGTGGGTGCGCCTAAAAAGCATAGTGCAACATTTCTCCGTATCATGTAACTGCAATGCCTCTATTGTAAATGGAACAGTGCTGCTGCATGCATCGTCGGGTACCCTTGTATATACGGACAGAGGGCTTGATATTGTGACTGCTCCTAATTAGAGCTTCGGTTTACGTATCTTTGTATGTCCTAAGCGCTCTATGACACTCACGTGCTGTCTCCCTATACTACCGCCACATATAGCGTTGTTAGCGGCTGTGTCCGATATAAAATTACGAAATAAGAGAACCACTGCTATTCAAATATCCTCACTGCAGCAAAACATACGCCGTCAAGCACAACATTACTTTTCGAGTGAACAGTATTCTTCAAGTATTTTGCTTTTCGCTTAAATTGACTATCATTGTTGGCTTCTCCACAAATGTTTTCGGAGAAGGAGCTCCGATACTGTTTGGAAATCTGCAACCAAAGAATGGCATACTCCTCTCTAAAGAAACTGACGTTAACGGGCGAGAGCAAGAGGCTCCTCACTGAACCAACTCGAAATGGCGGACAATATCATAACATTTCATGATACGTACACTATATACTCCGAACTGTATCCAACAGAGTGAGCGTCCTTCCTCTCTCCACCGTTTTTGTGGAACGTGTGCGCATTCTAGCTTCATAATGCAAAGAAATGCTGAACTATGCTCCAGGTGGGTTCGTCGTCTAGTCAACGTAGCCACGCATTGTTCAACTGCGGCCTTGCGGAGCCAGGACCTCTTCAAGCTTTAGAAACCAAGAGCTGTCCTCCTTCAGCGCTTAGCAATGTAATGTACATGAGGCACATGTAAAGGCGTCCACTGCAAAGAATAAGGCTGGTGCCGGTTGACACTCCCACAGAGATCTTTTGAGTCGATTCAGAGACAGATGTCCTTTGGTTCGAATGGTCTCATTCCTACTAATTTTTAGAAAATGGGTATTGCAGAACATGTACTTTTTGTATAACAAGATGTCACGCCAATAATTAAGCTTTTATTTTTTTTCGTTCCATTTGCTTTTATTACGTACGAATTGTTTTTTATCGGTATGGCTTTTAGAATAAATCAAGCACTTCCGTTACGCTTATGTCTCTCCAAGCACAGACTCTAGTACTGTTAGAGTAAGCGCCGCGACTACAACAAATCAGGAACCGACCTGTCAAAAAATGATAACTGGTTAATACCTAAACGAGCAGCGTATTCCGATGGTGGGTGTATATCAACGCACTAGCATAAGCTCAATTTCTTCTTATGAATAAATGCTGAATGAGGTGGCATGCTTTCAACGTTTTCGAATGCCCACTTAATGGTGTACTTTGAATAATTAGATGAAATGTGCTCTCGCTTAGAGCTTCTGTCATAGTTAAGTGTTGAATGGTTCAATAGCTGAATCACTGCACCACATATTGAACAACGTTACTACGTATAAATAGAAGTTCATAAAAAATTGTTTTACTGACTGGCAACTTCAAAGCAAATATATACGGCCTGCCAGTGGGCCGCAATATAATTATAAATCAAGCAGGAAAGGGGATCAAAAGGTGCATTTGGAGTCAAATTTGGCATTACTGACCAAGAAAATGTTTTGATGCTGTTGCGAGTGGCTTACCACAACCCTGGTGGTGGGACCTAGGGAGCAATTGAAAGCCACAATGCAGCTACACTAAAAAGGCGTAGCCTTCGCGTGTGTTCAAAAGCGCCAGATTTGAGATACCCAATAGAATATGTGGGACAGCACTGCCAGGTTATAGATGGTACCTGCCTGATGTGTCAAATGGATTTGAAGTTCGTGGGGAGGTTAATGATTGCTTTGGGGAAATGTTGAACAGTGCTAGCGAGCTTAGGTCACATTGGTCTGAAAAGCGTACCATAACCCAACTTGTACAGTAATCGAAAAACAGCGAACGCGAACTATGTACCGTTATACTAGCTTACGAAAGCCTAATGAGGCGCGCAGATTCAGGACGCGTCAGATAATGAAGGGAATAACGATGCCTTGTTCTTGGCGTGGCCATGAGCACGACACAACTACCACATCGGTGTCCCTATATTTAGCAAAGTGGACGTTGATAACGCGTGCCAATGGTGGAACCCACAGATTGCTTCCCTTAGATGAGCGTCACAAATACATTTCACCTGCTTGAAGACCTCTGATTGCCTTTTTGGACTCCAAAACGCGGCTCAAACTTTTCAGTCGTTTATCGCAAAGGTGATTCCCGACCTCCCTACTGTACTTTTCTATATTGGTGACTTTCTCCTAGCGAGTGCTACTCCAGTAGACCACGAGTGCTACTCCAGTAGACCACGAGTGCCACGTGCGTGCAATATTCCAACGTTTGCCCTAACACAGTCTCGCCTTGAAAGCCCAGAAATGTGTTTTCAGGGCTTCGAAGCTCTGTTCTCAAGCTACCATTTCTCGTGGTTGAGAATCTGCCCTATATCATCAAACGTTGAAGCAGTAAAACATTTCAGGCCGCGAACAACGCTCCGCAAGTTGCGGAAGTTCTTGACGCTCATCAATTTGCTTACGCGTTTCGTACTTTACGGCGTGGAGTTCGTGTCACCACCCAGCAAGCTTGCTCCAAATTAAGCTGCCCGTCTGTAGCAAGTCCCTGATTTTGAAAAGCCACGGCCACGAGTGTGGCTGTGAAACAACCTTTCCCAGAAGTGGTGCAACTCATTCGTCAAAGATCTGATACTTTGATTTGAATAGTCGCCGATGCTTCAAGCGTACATCGGCGCTGTACATCAGCAACTCATGGACATCGAGCAGTGGCCTTTGGAATTTTCAACTCGCAATTATCAGCTTGCTGTGACACGCGACAGCGTCTTCGGTCATCAGCTTCTTGCCAGCTACTCTGCCACAGAACACTTCCGTCATCTCTTGGAATGTTAAATGTTTCATGCTCTAACGAACCACAAGCCTTCTTGCCTGCATCTTTAAAACCAACTCCTCCAAGTACATCGCGCGGGAGCTCCGTCAAATGGCCTGCGTGTCAGATTCTACTGCTGTCAAACGGTACCTTAAGGGCGCGGACAATGAGGCTGCTGAAACACTGTCCCAGATAGCTGACGTCAGCGCCCCCGCCAAAGCCGCATATTGGTAAAGATTTGCGATGGCGCCGATTGAAAACTCAGAGGGGCGAGCGCTACGTAACAGCCCTAGTTCTCTTCAACTATCGCTGCTTCTTCGTCCGTATGCTTCAACATCCTTTTGCTGCGACAGATCAGCGACCTTCTCTGGGCCTTCAGTTCCCTATGGCCCACCGTCGTGCTATGTTTCACTTTTTGTACGACGCCTGACACCTTGGTATCCGAGCTACGCTTCACCGCGTCGCCGAGCACTATGGCTTACCTCACAGGAACACTGACAGACGTAACTAGACCCGCGCTTGTATGTCCCGACTATACGACAAAGTAACGTTACAATTAAATTACCGGTTCACTACCTGCTGCCACCTGGCCACCGCTTAGACGGCGTGCAGATCAACATGGTTGTACCACTTCATTCGTCGCGCGGTTGCAGGCATGTGCTAACGATTGCAAACTGCTTTACGGCGTTACCACAATGCCGTAGCCCAACTAGACATCTCGGCCCAATCTGTTGCCCATGACTTCGTACCCGCGTGGGTGCCCGCCTTGGTCCTATGCTTTGATTGTATCGGGAGTGTGGCGCTAAATCACTGGCGGCAATTTGGATTCACCTGATTTCTGTAACTCGCTAATCTTAGCATAATATGCTGTCGAACCACGGCTTAAAACACCTATACCAACGCGGCAGACTACATTGCCCGCTGCAGACTACATTTACAGCACGGTTCGACCACGAACACTTTTTACCAACCGATTGTTATGCTCGGTCTGCGAGCGGTCTACCGTAATGAAACAAGCTGCTCGGTGGATGACCTCATTTACGGTGCTCCTTGCGGATTCCTAGACACTTTTTTTCTTCGAAGAACGCACCCTCCTGCCTCAACACTACCTCACGTAGGCGTCTCCAGGACTGCGTCAAGTTTCTATGCTCTGTGCATCGTGGCCTCACATCTGTTACAGATGTTTTCTCGCGCCCTTCGACGAACAGCCCCATTGACTCTAAATAGGAATGGTTGTGAGGAGGCCTATCGCGTAAAACAGGCCTTCCTAGAGACGCATCACACCTTACCCGTTGACGTCGATGTCACCACAGCCAACGGTCCATGCATTGTCGACATGACACTACCTTTCCACCGTGTATAATAAATGTCCGATCAAGGCGCAGGGGGCAGGGGAGTTGTATGGCTCTCTTTCGCCAGTTCACATCATTAATTTTATTTTTGTTTGATCGAGGTGCACGCTGTTCTAGCGGATGGAAAGCGTATCTGGCCTGTATGTGTGCGGCGTTTAAAGATTCAGCGAAACATTGTTGCGGACATGACAGATTCCGCAAATTGTAGCACGTTATAGCACGCGGTGTAGGTCGTCTATTGTACAGCAATGTTTCTTTACAACGTTCATAACGGAAGAATACAGGATTTCCCCTCAATATTTTCCACAATTACGCAGGCACTTGCCCTTCAATGTTTATTTTTACGAAGTGCAGACACCGCATTTTCCTCTTATAGTGCTGCAGTTGTCACAAATAAACATCACTTCTTAATATACTATCCCAGTCCAGCGCTTGAGTATCCAGTGTAACACTTAGACCACAATATGGAAGGGCACTGAGCGCTCAGCTCCTGTGGTACTGGGTTTATGAAGAAAGTATTTGCTAAGTCTCCGATATGTCAGCCTCACAACAGCCTGCTTTTCCCACTAAAGCACACCATAGGTTATCGGAGACCAGCCGGCTAGAGAAGACATCGACGATTGATTAAAACAATTGTGGCACTGAAAAAGTACGTTGAGTTTTGACAAGCCGCTTCGGAAAAGTTATGTCTACATTTACGCTGGGTTGGCAGCAAGTATTTTTGCACAATAATTTGTTTACCCATATGTGTTCTACCGGGTTGTTTTTCTGCGTGAGAGCGTAATTCCTGCACGCGAACTGGTAAAAAAAGTTTCAATTTCCCGAAAGAACAAAAATCCAAAATGGATTAGGTAGCTTTCTTACGACATTACATTTAAATATTTATAGTGCAACAGAAGTAACGCATATTTTTTTGAAGATTTGAACACAGTGATAAGACCGCGGACAATCACAGCTACTCACCGAATCCAGAAGTGAATAACATTAAAAGGAGAATGCAGACATCAACCTGCATGGTGAAGAATTTCGCTTGAAGTGAAGTAGTCTGAAGTTCCTAATTCCACGACGCTTTATTTCTATATATATATATATATATATATATATATATATATATATCTTTATAAACATATGCACGTATGCTGTGTGTGAAACAATATACCTATCACTTCTCTCACTTCCGGCGTGGTGTTCGTGCATGCATAGCGCTTGGTGACTCACCGAAAAGGTCATAGGGTTTCGTTGACACCATGCTTTACTTGACGTCATGTCCCCTGTATACCTCGTCTTCCAGGGGTATTTCGGATGTTAAATATACAATTCAAACGCTAGAGCAGTGTACAGGTAACTCTCGCCGTGCTAATATGAATACAAAAGATTCCTATGTTGTTTTCAAAAAGTACGCTTAAGAATTTCAGAAGTAGGCATTCAGTGCTCTTTGCCACAAAATATGTTTAACAAAAATGAATAAAATACAATGCTCCCACATACCACAAAAGCAAACTTTATATGTAGAGTGCCACAGAGAAGAAGAAATGAACGGTTGGGAACGGGTAGTATAGCGTAGGTGAAGTGAAGGGACAATAAAAGTGAAGGAGAAAACTGCGCCTCATATCTAACAGTGAACCATGTGCATCAACGTCACCTGAAGTGGCACTTCTAGAGCGCGAAAATGATCTGCTTCACGTAATGCGTTACCACCCGAATGGCAAAGCAAGGTCGAGGTGGACGCACGGTACGCCGACCTAAAAGATGAGTTTTTTCGCAACCAAAGCGGAGGTACTACATGAGTGTTACCTTAAAGCGCCAACTACGAAATGACACTAGCAGGGAACGGCGAAAGAAGCCTTAAGACGCCATCACATGGAACTAATTCACGTGAACGTGCATTGTTGCTTATAAAGCAAATAACGCAAATGCAGGAAAGACAATATGAGTAGGAGAAATAGCTTATAAATGCGTAGCGCAAATGTTCCCAAGTTGGGATATTGCTAGAGGGCATACCAGTGAAACGATATATTTGATGGTTATTCAATAGATACTAGTGTATGGATAAAGCTCTACGCTAACTGGGTTCGTGATCATCATAGATTCCTAAAATTATGATAGCATGTATCTCCAGGACTGCTTAATTTTCTTTGATTTGCGCATACTAATTAAGGTAGCCACCGCTGGAAAACGTGCGAAACAGTGTCCTGGCACCGTGAAGCGTTGTGGCTAAGCGATTTCCTTAGCGCATTTCCTTCTACGGCAAATCACGTGTTCTCCAGCCTACCAGATTCGAAGGTTGTACACCTCGTTGTCCACTATATGATCAAGAAATTTGTCGTAATTAAATTATGGCAGAACACCATGAACAGTGGATGGTAACCTATAAAATGTCGAAGTCATTATTCGCAATCACTGTAGCCTAATAACCAGTTAACTTCATGTAAAAAAGTTGTAACTAAGACATAAAAGTATTCATCAGCATGGCCGCACCAACTGTCGTTGGCTAGAATGAAAGCAGGTCAAGCAACACAGCTCCAATAAATGCAGTGAAAATATATTGTATTAAATACGTGATACTGTGTTTTATCAAGTTGAGCATTCTGCATGCTTAAATGCATATTAGTGGCAAATTAGTGAGCATTTTGTCAGAAGCTTTCACTACCATAATTATTGCAGAGCTCGTAAAAAGGAATCATCTACAAAGAAGTAATATTGTTGAAGGGACACACGGAACAGTTTGTCACAAAATGCACACACAATATATGAATGTATGTCTGTATCAATTTCAATGTAATATATGTCAAACGTCAACCGGAACAAAAGCCTCTGTCAAGCCGCACGACATCTACCTCTTTGTCCTCTTTCTGTTTAAGGAAGAAAGTGAACTCAACTAAATTCAAGTAAAATTAAGTACACAGTTTGTAGACAACAGGACTGGACAAAAGTGACTTTAGAGTTTCAGAGCTCCTTGATCCAAACGAGAGCACTCGTTTGAATAAGATGAATTGCACTGCCTACAGATTGACCGGTATTACATTTTTTATAGCAAACATGAAGCGGCGAACCGTTGATCACACACATCCAGGTAAAATCTTACGTATTGAGCCATGCTTTAGAACAGTGAAGAGTACGGAAGATGTGCCCAATGAGTAGTTTAAAGTCATGTGCATACCCACCAGCAGCCTTGTTCACTGACGTCCTATTCAAGCTCGGCGACAGTACAGTTTCTCGCATGAAACCTTGGCCATTCTCGTACAGGAAGAAGGTGCGGTTAAAGATTGAACTGTAAAAAACACTTTTTGCTTGAAATATGAGGCACTATATAGGCACATGTGGTTCAATAATAACCATAGTTCTGAACAAAAATTATACTTGTAAACATTGCTCTGATTACAGAGCTGTAAATTGATAAACATAGTTTTGCTCCTAGTCCCAATGCACCGCATTATTGATATCAACAGAAGTGTAGGTTGGAAGTGTTTTTATTTTATATTGCCAATATATAGATGCTACTTGCAAGTTTCTTTGAAATATTACATAAACAATGCACTTCCTCTACAGAAAGATCCACTGGGACGCCCAAAGCGCGAAGACGGACCTTAAGTCGGTTCCGTCGTTTTCGCCAACAAAAAAACTGACTCGTTGGACATACGGCGCCCAGCTCTTCTCGCAGATACAACCAGTACTTCCGCACCCCCTATGACATCATTTATGTTAAAGGTGGAGCAGTGACCTCTTGTTTCGGATGATTCTCTTGGATGCGTGGCCCAGCCGCATCGCTAACCTTAGCCACAGTCTTGAACGAAGAAGAAGCCATGTAGCTGCTACAAGGCCAACATGGAGACAAGAAGCTCACTTCTGTACATGTCGTGCAATGACAAACTAGCCTTCAAACCACCATCATGAGCTTTGGCACAAAGCTCAACTTTGCATTGCCCAATCCCAATGTTGCCCTCCATCGCTTGTATGAGGGAGAAAATTAGACATGTTGCACTTGACATAAATTCTTGATAAGCACCACCTGCTAAATGCATGTTTCCCGCAATATGTTTCCCGCAAAGGCAAAAGTTCGGTAAACATACTAGAGGATTTTCATGACCTTGTCTACAAAGAAATAGTTAACAAGAACATTGTCCTTATATTTTTATTGATTTACAAAAAAAATGTTTTGATACTTTTAGTCACAATCTATTATTAGACAAACTCGATAATATTGGTTCAGAGGTGCCTGCATAGTAATTTGCTGATCGAGCCCAATATGTCCAACTAGGTGGATTATACAGCTGAATATTGAATGTTTCCGCAAGTGTTTCTCAGGGCTCAATTTTAGTACATTTGTTATTTATTAATTGCGTGAATGATATACCCTGTCTTCCATTGAACTCACAACTGTTTTTATTCGTGGATCGCCACAACAGTGTGTTCTGGCGATACCAAGTGAAAGATACGACTGTCGTGAAGCTGACATAATTAAGAGTTAGCCAAACGCTTACGCCTAGTGTGTGTTTATTATGTGATCTACGATCTGTTTGTTATGTGTGGGTTAGAAATATGGTATATAAATAATTGGAAGAGTCTGTATTACGATAAGAAATAACCATTTACTGCACCTCATCTTTATAGAAATTAAACACACTAAGCCGCATACTGCACAGAATTGCAACCAATCTTACCTACGGAACAACTATCGCGATAAGTCAGCCAGAGCCAGTATGGAACATTTAAATATGCTCAGTATATCAGTAAAAAACAATTAATCAAAAATAACTATACTGGAAAGAGAAGTGTACATACAACAAGGCCCAAAATGCATACATAACAACAGGAGGAGATGGGAAGTTGAACAATATGTGAAACTAAGAGACAACAACGCAAAGCTCAGGACAGAATAATGACAGCGAGTTGTGAAAAATATAAAGGTTATGAAAGTGAGCGTTATAAAGACTCTGTATTCTGTCGAGTGTTGAGTGTTGGTGTTGACAGACAGCAACATGAAAAAGTCTGTGTTCTCTGGTGATCTTGCGCGGAATACTAAACATGGTACGACTGAGTAGTTCGGGGCACATGAGGATATCGTGAAGAAGTTTGAAAAGGAACAGAAGGTCAGCGCGATTACGTCGGCAGCGAAATAAGGGCACTGGCAATAATCCAAGAGTGCTAGAGCAAGGCCCAGCGGCCGTGTTGGCAAAGCGGTGATGACATAAGCTTAGAAACGTTTTCTGTACCCTATCTATAATGTCGCTGTTGGATCTACAGATGCTGTTCCAGAAGACCTTTGCGTATTCGCGATGAGGAAGAGAGATGGTTGTGTGCAACTTGCGGAACGGTGTAGGAGAATTATTTTCTCTCGATAGTCTGCAAACAGAGCCAAGAGTCAAACGCATTGCAATGCGTTTAGTGTGAGCTGAAAAGTGTAAGGTTGTATCAAAATGTACCCCGAGATCATTGATCTCCCGGAACCTACACACTCGTACAATATCTGCCAAATAAGAGAAAGAAATGCTTGCTGTTTTGCGGTTGAAAGTCATGACTTTGGTCTTAACAGCATTTAAGGTTAGGTTATTATTGTGTACCATTCAGAAAAAGAAAGCAGGTCAGACTGCAGGATACGACTGTCATCAAAAGTGTAAATTGCCTCTAAATCTTTATGTCATTGGCATATAGAAGGAATGAAGAATGCCGAATGGCGGAAAGAACGTCATTAATAAAAATTTTAAAATGGAGTTGTCCCAATACTGATCCTTGAGGGATGCCGCCAGTTGTCACCTAAGAAGACGTTTGGCCATTGACGATAACATAACATGATCTATCAATAAGATAACTGCGCAAGAGATTTAAAATTTACGATTCAACAGTAAATTATGTAAGCTTGATCAGAAGCAGTGAGTGGCTGACCACATCAAAGGCTTTGCTTAGGTCACAATAAATGGTGTCAACTTACGCCCTTTGGAGTACCGGCGAGGATATCTATGTCATGAAACTTGTGAGATTTGTAATAGTGGAGCGGCCGGTCAATGCGTTCTTAGCCGTAAAAGACAATATGTTGCAAAGAGCAAGCTGAAAAATCTTAGTCGTGGCACACCGAAGAGAAATCGGGCGATAATTTGAGACATCGGTGTTCCAGCCAGACTTAAATACAGGAAAACACAAGCAGTTTTCCACATGCGAGGGAAAATGGAAGTATTCGGAGAGTTATTAAATACAGATGTCAACACTGGTGCAAATACACTACTGTAAGATTTTCAAATTGCGGAGAGGATGCCATCAGGGTCGCAGGGTAGGGTAGGCTTCAAGCGCTTAAGGCATTCGCTGATCAGGTTTTCATCAGACAACACAGGATTAGATGTAGGAGCCTTTGTGTGCCGCTGACTGACACTAGCGTTGAAAGTCCAGCAGGCGAAAACACTCTCCGCGATTACTACAGCGCTTGCGATTATACTTCCAAAATTCCGCCAGCCGGTCGGAGGCGCTCTTCTCCAAGAATGCAATATATGAGTCATGATCCGGCTTTTAGAGGCGTTTGCAGAGAGTTCGAAAAAAGCTGAATTCTCTCCACTTAGTAAGCACGGGATTTTTGGATTTACGGTGCGTGTGATCTTTACACTTTAGGGCAGTGATAAGGTCAGATGAGAGCTAATAATAACAAGAATAAAATAATAATAGTAATAATAATAGTAATAATAAATTTAATGTATAGCACGGCACGTTTCTGCTATTTCTGAGAAATTATCACCGTGTTCATGGCTACAACTGACACAGGCTTTGAAGAGGCAAAGCCGCATTAAAGCGCTGCGCGTCAAAAAGACGACACGCAGGTGGTGGTCCAGCGTGATCAACACTTCACCCCCGATGTCTCTACCCTGCAACAGTGGGAAGTCGCACTGCGTGGCGGAAGCCCAAGTGGCCCGCGGGCGCCCGGGCTTTTAATGCCAATGTCTGTGCGATTGGTATTGCAGCATTGTATTGACGCACCGGCTTTTTAAACATCGTCTGTTGGAGATAACTTTAGTCCTTGACCTAGATTATTCAGTGGTGGATATTACTTGCCCGAGAAATCAAAACTCATATTTGACTAATATCACAAGTTTGCCAAACAGCTTTTCAGTCAACATTTAAGGCAGATCTGTTAATTTACGGTTTGTAGCCAGTGAGTTTGCAAGGCGTATCCACTTGGAATAAATTTTTACAATGACACCAGATTGGAGGTATGTGCCATCAAACTCGGGGTCAGAAATGAATTGTTATACTTACATTTCTTTTCAAATTCGTACCTTTATACATGAAGCACGAAGGTAACGGGAACGCCCGTGTGTGTGTGTCTGTGTGGGCGTAAGCTGTCGTGATGACGCCAGCACTACATTTATTTACATAATATTATTATTACGAAACAAATAATACATGAAATTACGGCACAACTCATCACCCGCCATGGTTGCTCAGTGGCTATGGTATTGGGCTGCTGAGCGCGAGGTCGCGTGATCGAATCCCCGGCCACGGCGGCCGCATTTCGATGGGGGCGAATGCGAAAACACCCGTGATTTAGGTGCACGTTAAAGAACCCCAGGTGGTCGAAATTTTCCGGAGTCCCCCACTACATCGTGCCTCATAATCAAATCGTGGTTTTGGCACGTAAAACCTCATAATTTTAACGGCACAACTCATCTCACGATGACTGACGAGCTTAACGCGATTTGCCTGCAAGCACTGTAGTTGCTCATTGAATCGCTCGGCCACATTGTTGTTTAGCTTATGAAGTGGTCATGGCTAGATTTCCGTTGCCTCGGCTATATGCGACATACTCTGGTATTGTCTCACTTTGTTAAGGAACACGGTTTCCAATAGAA
Source organism: Dermacentor silvarum (assembly GCF_013339745.2). NCBI lineage: Eukaryota > Metazoa > Arthropoda > Arachnida > Ixodida > Ixodidae > Dermacentor > Dermacentor silvarum. The sequence goes on from NC_051160.1 coordinate 86,726,306, forward strand.
CTCATGAGCATGGTGGCATCACGACCAATGTATGACGCCGACGCAGTGGTGACGTTTGAAAGACGAAGAAGTGCTATTGTTGGAACGACAGAGTTGGTATAAAGACGACATAAGGACAATTGGATGAAGCCGTGGGTATAAAGAGAATCGCAAGACAATGACACTATGACGGCGAATAGATGGTGAAGCTGAAATGCATAGAATGGCAGGATCATGACGGCATGACTACGCAGTTATGAGAACGGCAGCATAATGAATAATAAGTCACGTCTGGATGATTGCGACAGAATGACATCAATGAATCGACAAAGGCAGTATGACGACGGCTTAATGACAGTGGTACGACGTTTTTGAAGAGATGGGGATGGTAAAACCGCCACGTGAAAAGGACAATCTGACGAAATTGGTATGACTGTATGATGACGACGTCGTTGCGACGAGGCCATGACGAGGATTTGAGGGCGAAGTTATAATGACATCGACATAACGGTAGGAATGGTATCAGGACAACGGTATGACGATGAATGGATGACGACGAAGGAATGTCGACACTGGCATGACAACAATGTGAGGACATCGGATGACAGCGAGTCTATGACGAAAATTACGTGGCAATGAATGTATTATAAAGCCTGGATAACGACGACGGCCTCGTGATGATGGCATGAGGACAATGAGATGAAAATGAATGACAACGATGGAACGACCACGACGGCATCACGACGTAGTGGTGGCAATGAATGCATGAACACTGTATGAGGACGATGGCACATGATATATATATATATATATATATATATATATATATATATATATACATATATATAATGGAGAAATATTGTCACTGTGGACAATAAAGTCACATTTAGAGGTCATTATGCGGCGATAAGAATCATAGGTGAGTTGGTCGAGCACCACTTTCGCGCTCCGGGCGACGTCTACATGGCCGGTAAAACACGAATATTTTTGACAGCACATGCCGAGCGCTTGACACAATTAAATATGTTTACCCTGTCTGGAAGTACCCTTCAAGCACACGGAACTTAAATTTGTCCTGAATTGCTTTCGGCAATGAATAACCAAATGTGAATGAGCAAGCCACCAATCGTTGGTTATAGGGCGCAATAAATGTCTTACTCTGCTGTGGTAATATTTTCATCATTACAGCCTTGAATAACAATACTTTTTAAGCTACACTTCGAAGACTTCTTCGGAAAGAGCATGTAAGACGTTAGCTGCATATATAAAACCAAGCACACTTTCAAAAGTTTTTCTTTTTTTGTTTTGTTTAGTTGTGTTTGCTACCAGGGTATTTCGTGCGTTGATCACCATCTTGGGGATTTTCTTGACTGCAGTGCTATCAGAAAGCGCGCATACGCAGAAAAAACTTTTCAAATTGATGTTACTCTCTCCTGTAGCTTCTTGTTTTATTTACAACAAGAAGTTCTACCGGAGTGCAATTGTATTTTGCATAAATGGTATCAATCAAAGCTGAAAATTCAAGGAAGAGTTGGCGTGGTTGATCAAAAGAAGTGCGTCAAAGATGCCCTTATATATGACTAATGCACAAAATGAAATTTAACGACCTGCAAACAACATCTTTGTTGCGCTTTCTTGGAGAGTTGGCGTACATGGTTTGAAAATAGCATTTGGCTTTTTATTTCCCGCCGTCTTCAGCTGTAACTGATATCTGTTTTACGTTTGGTATGACGTTTTTAATTCTGTACATCTTGAACATCATGTTTTGGTTTCATGAGTCCAGAATTGTCATCTGCATGAGCTCTACGAGATACCTTTTATATATACTATCTTGCATTCATAAATAAATTTAGTACCAGCAGCTTCCACATCGCGGCGTACTGGATATCGCTTGCCACCAGCCTAATGCGATCACATGATTTGTATTAGAACATTGAGAACATAATTCATTTTCCGTAGAAAGCCATAGGAATATACATTTGTACGTATATGTACGCTTGAATGTCGCACAAGACTCAAGCTGACATATACTACGTTCGCAGTACATTCGACTATATATCCAGGCTTTTTACGTAATGCGTCCGAAATTCTAAAAGATAGCAAAATCTGAGAATAATGTTTGTGTTGATCTGCCTTTCATTTATCACACCAGCATACACCGCAATATGGGTCTATGTCGAAACAAGACAAATCATTCTGCAAATTCCACATATGCAGCAGCCCAAGTTTATGCATACCTACCCAGAGATATGACCAACGAGAAAATGACGACGTACGCCAAGTAGAAATAAGGCAAAATAAAGATTTCTTTTGATTGTCTCAGACTTTCACTTTATCGAAGGCTACAGGCAAAACTGATGGATGTGGGTGACCACACACAAAGTTTGTAAGTAGAGCAATTTAGAGGCAAAATTTTAAATGGAACGGCGGAAATATGAACACAAGTAGACGATGGAAGTTAGGTAAATAAAGCGCTTTGGTCGCGAGACTATGCCAACCCTGCTTGCATGAGGAATAAGGCCATTTCTTGAGAGATGGTCAAGATTTTCGAACTGTCGAGTAGCTGATGAGATTTCTTCAAGTGCAGCGTGAGACCAATAGGCATTATAAAATACGCTCGATACGGCAGAGACGTTTGTGTATTCAGGAGAACAGAGGGTGATGGGGTCACAGTCACGCAGGTACGTGGTAAACTTGAGCCCCCGTAAGATACTGTCAAAAGAAGCTGGGTCATGGCACAGGCATATGGCATCACCGTTATTTCGATAATGCCTAGTAGTACACACATTGTTTTACGTCGGTTATTTCGTGTCGTAGAATATTGGGAGTGTACAGAGCGTAAGTCCAAACAAAACGTCACAGTTTCGCCTGAAAGGCTGAGCATCGATTGCGATAGCAAATTCGTAGAGAGCTATACAAAGCAACGATAGCAGTTTAAGGTGGTGGTCTCAGTCCGGTGGCACGAGTTTTCAGTACTTTTGGAGCAACCGTGGCGGCTCTTCTACTTAAGAAATAAGGTTGTCGTATATACCATAAAAAAGCTTAACTTTTGTAGATTTCAACTATATATAATATAAAGATAATTATATTGATTTAGAATTAAATGTTCAAGAACAAGCATGAGATACATGGTTTTTGCGAACTGTGTCTTAGTTGTGACCATATTTAGAAGAAACTACCGCATTTACTGCATTGCGGCTTCCTCTGTGGCTTTAGGACATATTTAACTATTTTCTAGACGCAGTAAAATAATGTTGAATTTTTACTGTTCCGATAATTTGATTTTGAAGATTGCCAAATATAGCAAAATCCTGTTGTAAACAGCCCAACAACTACGCGCTCAAGGAAGCAAAATTTTGTATAAATTACAGTTCAAGGAATTTCCAATTAGGAAGCAAAACTTCATTCATACACCTGTATTAGTTTTCCTAATATTGCTACCGAAATTAGGCACTATTTTTATTCATTTTGCCCATTTTTGCGGCAAGGTACTAAAGCTACGAAGTTGCGGTTTAAAACTTATAAAGGTACATGAATGAAATTTTTCGTGCAAAATGGAAATTCTTTTAACCCTAATTTATCCAAAATTTAGCTTCTTTGAGCGTAGAGTTCAAGGAATTTCCATTTAGGACTCAACATTTCATTTGCGTCCTTAGGGTTTCAAGTTAGCTTCCCGTTGTCTGTAGAACTGGGAACAGCATGAACGTCAAAGATACAAAGGCTACCGATGGAGTCAACGCCGCCGGTGAATGTACCGTGGTTCTAATTCAAAAGCCAAGTAAGTGTGTTACAGACATTCATACTAGTGAACCCGCTGTGAACAGTGACAGCGGTAAAATGTAGCTGAGAAAATTATATCATGAGAAAATAGAATTCCGTCAGAAATTAACTCGTTTAACACGTGCATGAGGAGGGACGACCACAGAGGAAAGGCGGTTTGGTCAACTACAAGCAGTTTACCAACATATGAATGGAAATCGCCAGCCTCAATATCGTCTACCGCAAGAAGTTTGACTTGAGTGAAAGAACATTCCAAAATACCCGTGTGATTAACGAAGAAGTCTGTCATGAGTCACCGGCAAGACGTATGATAACGCGAAAAAGACGAAGACGCTGGCCGAAGAAACAGCCAAGGTTCCCACAGGCGAGAACGACGTGAAGCGCGAGAGAAAAAAGAAGAAATGAACAAAAAGGAGACGCAGGCGATGATGAGCGGGCATTGCTGACGTGGTCGACAAGCAGTTGCATCTCCAGCTGTGCTCTGGAGACGGGAGGCAGCAGCTTCAGGGACCATAGACCGAAGAGGGGACGTCCGCGAGTTGGCCAGCGACAACTCCAGCTCCTGAGCCCCGACTGCGTCGCCGTGGCTGTGTTATTGGCTGTGTGTTATGTACATGGGTGTTTTCGCACTTCGCCCCCATCGAAATGCGGCCGTCGTGGCCGGGATTTGATCCCGCGACCTCGTCAGCAGCCCAACACCATAGCCACTGAGCAACCAAGGCGGGTGCGCAAGCCACTCGAGGCACTTTGGGCGTTTGCGCAGGCTTTTTTCACGCTCGGAAAAACAATTTTGCGTAGTACGAGTTGAGAACAGAAAGTAGTATCGGGACTGTTTCATGTTGCTCTATAATTTTCTCATTGGCGCTCTTCATCTAAATATAATATTCGAGAAGGTGATTTAATAATTAAGACTAATTATGCAATTAGGTGTAAATTAAGAAATGACTATCTACAAGCGACAGCGAACAATGAAACATTGGTTCTGTCCAGCTACGTGGCATTTGCATATTTTAAACTCTTGGCGCATGATAATTGGGGCGTCTGTATAAACTTGAGTACCTCGGACAAATCACCCATAGGATTTACTTGTGGTGCGGCAGGTCCTGTGGTGGGGCATTGCCCCTGCATATGTGGCGAGCACCATCCTTAATTCATGAATATTCCTCTGCGCCCCAGAGCGCTTATTGTTCTTTATCTGCTTCAGTCGCCTTCCTGTACCTATCCGTAACTAGCGATCTGCAGGATGTCATTGACTTTCTCCCGTACATTGCCGTATGGAATTGAATCAACAGAAAAAACAGATTCCTGAAATTTCCGAGTCACGATCTAGGTCCCAAACCTGACGCACAAGGCTCGGTTGCTTTCCTGCCAACGTCATTAAAGTATATGTCAAAGGACTCGACGTCCCTGTCTTTGTCCTTAGTGGTGTCGCCGTCAGGGCCATTACCTTCAAAATATCTCGCTTACTCCGGGAGATTATGAAACCGCTGCGTAGTGAAACCGCGAGTGCGCCGTACACACACACACACACACACACACACACACACACACACACACACACACACACACACACACACACACACACACACACACACCACACACACACACACACACACACACACACACACACACACACACACATATATATATATATATATATATATATATATATATATATACAGGGTGTTTCAGCAAACACTTTCAAATATTCTTAAAGGTTGCCTGTGGCAGATAGCACAATTTTAGTTCATGAGCTGGTCTACTCATGGAGGTGGACATCACATGCACAAAAAATTGAAATGCATAATTGAATAATTACCAATAATTCACAAATTGTAGCGATGGAGTTCGCAAGGGGGATCCACTTGGAACGAATTCTCGGGTCGACACCAGTTTCGCATTGGCGTTCCAGTTAGTATCTTAACAAAACGTCGCTTCATGCATTCAAGCACAAAATTAACTGGAATGCCAATGCACTTCTCTGCAAAGTTCGGGAATTAATATCATGAAACTGGTGTCATCCTGAAAATTATGTCCAACTGGATCCGCCTTGCGAACTCCCCGGCTACAATTTGTAAATTCCAATATGGGTCATCAGATAATTAGTTGAAAACTTAATTGTTGAATTATTATTAATGATTCGATTATGCATTTTAATTTCTTGTGCAAGTAATGTCCGCCTCTTCGAGTAGACCAACTCATTAACTAGAATTGGGCTATCTGCCACAGGCAACCTTAATTAAATTTTGAGTGTTCGCTGAAGCACCCTGCATATGTAATATATGAACACAGTACAATAAGAGCATTAACGCTTACAATTTTTTTTTCGTTTGAATAGCCTCCTTTCACGGGCTAAATTTCTATGGTCACTTTCCGTTTAGAGTTGCATAATCCTGACGCAGAAATCTCCGCAAAAGGAAGAGATTTCCAGGCGTTACGCATCCTCCGCAGCACGTATCAGAGTACCCTCAAGCACCGCGCCGTCATCTTGTTCCCCGCCCATCTCGGCCGGGTGCCGGGAGCCCCGTCAAACCTCAACGAGATCACCCACGACGCAGTGCGTCCGCTTACTGACCGCGCAGTCCCAGTCCAAGGAAGACAGTTTGCACGGGAAGGTCTTCGTTCACTGAAGACTACAATTTTAACGCGTAGGACAGCACATACGTGTCATTTGTTTGGTTTATTCGAATTTAAATATCATTTACGACGTAGGAATATATCTAGTTGTGTATTTGACTGGCAGGTATTGAATGTTGTGACAGTGCTCAAAACAAGTTGAGCAGCAACATTCTACTTTTTCAGTAACGAGCAGACTGAAAATTGAGATCTCTTCCTTCTCTGTTTAGATGGCAACCTGCTATTCTTCTCATTATGTGAGTCTCCTTCAACAATTGAATAATACGTACCTGCAAAAACATCCTCGAGCGACTACGCTCGGGGAGTGGTGGTGAAACGCGATGATGAATAAACATTTATTGGGCCCAAAATATATTGGTGGTGCCCATAGGCATCAGACGGGGTGGTTCCCTAGTTACGGGACCCATATGTTCCCAGCAGCTCCTGGCCCCTGTCCGTCAGTGCGAGCTGAATCGGTAGGGCGGGGCTGGATAACAAGGTCTCCCATCGCTCAAGGGGTTGGGGATTGGGGGTGTTGGCGGGAAGGGGAGGAGGAGGGGTCTTGAGTTCTGTGCACTCGGCCAAGATGTGCGGCAGGGTGCCCTTTTCCCTTTTGCAAAAAGGACGGAGCGTATCATGTTCCGCGGGGTACATGCGGTTCATCAGTACGGGATGCGCAAGCGATCCTGCCTGCGCTCGACGCAGGATGGCCTGTTGTTGCCTGGTGAGTTTGGGGTGCGGTTCTGGCAGTTTGCACCTTTCCTGTCGGTACATCCGGGTAATGTCCCGAAAGCTGGTAACCGGGTGCGGTAGCTCTTCCGGCTCGTGCTCTGCCCGGATTGACATTTCTCGGGCATGGTAGTCGGCGATGGTGTTGCCTGTTACCTGCGAGTGAGCCGGGACCCACACGAGCTCTTTGGCTCTTCCCAGAGGCTTGCACTTGGATAGAACGGCTCGGGCCGTGGAGGAGATTACCCCCCTGTGGAAGCTTCCGTAGGCTGTCTTTGAGTCGGTGACCACGGTGTCCACGCTCGGCTGTGCGAGTGCGAGGGCCACGGCCGCTTCTTCGGCAACTGCGGGGTCTGTTGTCTTCAGGGACGTGCTGACGATCAGCCTGTCTTTTGACGTAACCACCACCGCTGCTCGGTCACTGTGTTTTCGGAGCGAGGCGTCCGCGTAGAGGACCCTGGGGTTCTCTTCCAGCTTCCGGGTGAGTTGGCCAGCGACAACTCCAGCTCCTGAGCACCGACGGCGTCGCCATGGCTGTGTCCCGCGGCCCCGGTCCAGCCCCACGCTGCCGTAACCAGTTGCTGTCCATTGCCACGAAGGCAATCGCCAACGCCACGTCAGCGGTACAACGGCCGACTGGCCCAGACCGCGTCCTGTGCCACGCGAGACTCTGTGGAAGACCACAACCTCATCGCTCTCGACGGAGGTCGACGCCCACGCTGCGTCGGAACCACGCAGGCCAACGTCCTTTGCCACGCTGGGCCGCAGTCCGACAGCACGACTGGCGACGGTCCGAACGTTCGTTTGTTCGTGACTTCGCGTTGGTTGGTGGAGCGGAGGAACAATATGTAGTTGAGGGCTTGTTTGTTTTTTATATGTATAGCTAGTTTTTCTGTGTTTGCGTATGTATAGTGTTTATAGTGTGTCAGGGTAGTTTGCTGTTTCTTTTTCTTCAAAATCATTTTTTTACATTACATTTTCTTCTACGTATTTGCTTTGTGTCTCTTTCCATTTCTGGAGCGCTGAAATTCGTGACAAATTCCCAGCCTAAAATAGTGTGAAAGGAACACAATAGCAGCTAAGGCCGCTCGATGGTCTGCAGAAGCCTTTGTGTGCTGGGTAGAGCCGTTAAGGGAGCGAGATGTTTGTTTTGCGCACTCGCCGTTTCACTAGGCAGCTGTTTCAGAATCTCTCGGAGTAATCGAAACATTTGGAAGCTAATGGCATTGACGGCGACTCCACTAAGGACCATGGTAGACAAGGACGTGAAGTCCTTTGACATATCCTTGAATTACGTTGGCAGCGAAGCAACCAATCCTTGTGCATCACGTTGGTGACGTGATTCGTGACTCGGGAACTTCAGCAATCTGTTTTTCTGCTGGTTGAATTTGATACGGCAACATACGGCAGAAAGTACGTGACAATTTGCCGATCGCTAGTGGCGGATAGGCACAGGTTGGCGATTCAGGCACAATAATAACAATAGACGCTCTGGGGCGCAGAGAAAGATTTCTTCTTCTTTCTGGGGTTAAACGTGCCAAAACGAGTTCTGATTATGATGCATGGCGTGGTGGAGGGCTCCGCATTAGTTTTAAACACCAGGGGTTCCTTAAAGTGCACTACAACGCAAGCACACGGACGTTCGTGCATGTCGCCTCTATAGAAATGTGCTGCCGCGGCCGGGTTTCGATCCCGCGACCTGGTGCTAAGGAGCAACGCCTTAGCTAACTGAGCCACCGCGGCGGGTAGATAAAGAATTACGGAGGAAGGATGGCGCTCGCCGCATGTGCGGGGGCAATATCACACCACGTGACCGACACTACAACAAGTAAAACATACGGGTGATATGTCCGATTCTCAAGGTTATACAGGGCGCCCTAACATTCATTAACCGCGGTTTAAAAGTATACAAATGCAACTTAGCTGGACAGAACCAAGGTAATGCAGTTTGCCGTCACTTGGAGATACTCAAATCATTTTTTTGCATTTCGCCTATTTCAATAATTGCTTTAAATATTTAATAAACTTCTCAAGTATTATATTTAGATGAAGAGCGCCAATGAGAAAATTGTAGAGCAACATGTAACACTCCCAATCCAGCTTTCTGTTGCTCAAATCGTGCTTCACAAAATTGTTTTTCAGAGCATCAAATAAGCCTGCGAATAGTGTCGCGCGCCAGTCTGCCGTGCAATGGCGGGATTCTTTCAGCTCGAAAAAACACTGTAATGTAGCACGTACTGAGCAACAGAAACAGAATTTACCGAAGATAGAAATATCAACTTTCGCTTTGGTAACTTCAAACAAGATTCTTAACAAAATCCAAGTTACTTCAAAGGCACGTGAACCACGGTCACTCAAAATGCTACTTGTTCGCAGAGACAGTTGTCATCAGTTTTGTAACATACGGCTTTGTTGCGTTAGATATGCTCGCTTTATAAGCCGACTTAGATATGGCTGTCAATATTAGTGCGATTTTCTCCGTGCTCAAGTTATCGTTGTTGTTATGGCGCCGTCGATACGTTGTCATCGTGGACGTCGCCTGTATTCCACCACTTAGTCTGTGTCGTAAAGAGCTAAAACATCTGAACAGTTTGTTCGTGTAACCAGGTGACGGAAGCATGTACTCTGGCTGTTGGATTGCCATATCGCGTTGCACTGTACTAGAAATAACTTTTTGCACATCTTCCACCAGTAAATATGTACAATAAATTTTCGTTATTCTTCGCTGTTCTCTATTGTTAATGCCTCATTTCGGACTGTTTCGAAGTATTTTTCTATAGACGTATATGTACATTGGGCTTAGGCCCCGCCTTTCTGTGTAACTATTTTCTCTACAAACTGGTGCTCATTCCAAAAAAATGTGGTTGATCCCTCTTATATAGGAATCGGTATAGAACACGAAAGTGAAACGTGTCTTCACAGAAGTAGTGTAATGTTTATTGCACATTGATATATAATGTCTATTGGTGTTTTGTGGCTAAAGCGCCCTTAGGCGTTGATGCACCCACGCTGACGCCTGGTGGCACGTCTCCTCCATCACGACTACCAACGTCGATGACCATGAGCAACCGTCGTGCATATGGAAGCTGCACTACGCTGCACACGCTAGCACAACGCGAAAGACGAAGCACGTGACACACTAATACAACGCGCAAGACAAAGCACGTAACTGAATCGTCACCGAGTCAAATCAGCGCGTACAGCGCGTCGTAATTGCAGCCTCCGCGATCAACTTCAGAAACAATTTCAGAGCTAATTGCGGAGGCCACGCTCCGCTGTGCTGAGTACGGTGAACGCCACCTAGGTGGCGTTGGTAGTGCTTCTTGATGCCAGCGTCCCTTCGAATGCTGGCATCGAGGCGTCGTAGTGCTGAGACCACCGAAGCGTTCACTGTCGGTGCGCGTTAGTGTCATAATGCAGTACTTCTCTTTTATTGCGATAGCAATTATATGGACACTCAAAAGCAGATTTCTGCCGTCGGCGTCGCCGTCGCCGTCGCCGTGAGGTTCCGTATGACGTTAATGGAGATGAAATCGGCGCCGCGCGCCGAACGCTGTATGTGCGAGTGAAAGAGTTCGAGGGGCGCGCGCTTTTACGGGGAATGAACGCACGGCGGAGAACAAACGCGCGTTCTGCGCCGTGCTCCCTTAAGGGCTGCAGAAGTAGGCGTCTCTTTCCTCCTTTACAATCACCATATATGTAGAGCAAACGCGCCTTCTACCGACGCGCGAGAAGCCGTGGGGGAGGGGGGGGGAGGGGGAGGGAAGGGAGGCGACGTTTAGCTGCGGCACCAAGTGCCTATTTATATCAGAGGCTCCGGCAACAGTCACCAACGCCGCACGCATTTTGACCGAACGCGGACAAAACGCCGACGGCGTCGACAACAGTTCTGCGTGTTGCCGGTGCTGCTGCATGTCCAAGTTTATACAGCTGATAAAGCTAATATCATTACTCCATATAGCTCTCTACAAATTTGCTATCGCAATTGATGCTACGCCTTTCAGGTGAAACTGCGACAACTTTTTCTGCTCGTAGGCGGCGGCACCGCCCCGAGCAAGAGCGCGGGTACACGGAGGAGTGTTAGATATATAAGGCGCGTCTGTGTAGCTCTCTGCAAATGCGTTTGTGGCGGAATGGGTTAAACGCTCGGCGATCTATCGTCGCGGACCGAGAGGTCGTGGGTTCGATTTCCAAATTTTGCATGTTTGTGGAACTTTTTCTTCTGGTTTCTTTCTTTGTATTATGTTCTATGACGTATTTCCGTGACGGAAATACGTCAGGGAAGTCTTGGTGGACCCCGGCATAAAACACTTTCGTGTTAAAAGAAATTCGCAATTCTAGTCCAAATGTGGACACTTTACATGCGATAAGAAATTTCTCGCTTTGCAATCAAGCTCAGGCAAAGTTATATATATCCACTGTCGCTTCATGTTTTCACGATACAGTAGGCATGGAAATGGTTGATGCGCAGTAGAAACAGCGCCCCAGCAGCTACCACGCATCTAACAGCCATGCTGTGATGAATCGCGCAACCACCGGCGTGGACACAGACGGTGGGAGCGAAAAACCATTAACGTTAGTCGCCACAATTAAATATTTGCATAGTTTTACAGGGACGCGTTCTGCTCATTCTGCTCAAACTAATGTTGCTGCTTAGGTGGGTAGCTATGCCCTATGCGCAAGATATAACTGAGAGCAGTCGAAGGCACAATGCTACAAGAGCTTCGCTATCGTACTTAACGCTTGCAATGTGCGCATTCAAATATGAGCAACCACGTAGTTAAGGGTTACGCATTAATTTGAACCACTAGAGGTTCTTGTCATGATCATAAATATGAGTTTGTCACAAGAATAAATTACTAACCCAGAAGGTTGTGCTGAGCAGAGCCGCGCCTTAGAAACTCAGCCTCCATTGTAGCAAGAAAATAAAAGAAAAGGAAAAGCATATAATATGCAGAATCCCTCGAAATGAACGCCATTTGAATTCTTCGAAGTGGCTGTTTACGTCATTTCTTTAGTGAAGGATAACCCTTTATGAGCGGCTTTGGAAATCTGCCGAGCGCTTTCATCGACACTAGATCTTTAAGTTTTGCGGACGTAGAGAGTCGATACTTTGACATTTCTCATTGTGCTCAACAGCAAAAGGACAGTCGTTGAGCGCTAAGCTAGAGCTGCATATTATGAAAGACTCGTGGTAGGATGATTTGGATATCTAGTTGCTTATGTCTCGCGTTTCACCACCGCTCCCCGAGCGTAGTCGCTCGAGTATGCTTTTGCAGGTACGTATTATTCAATTGTCAAACGAGACTCACATAATGAGAAGAATAGCAGGCTGCAATCTAAATAGAGAAGGGAGAGATCTCAATTTTCAGTCTGCTTGTTACTAAAAAAATAGAATGTTGCTGCTCAACTTGTTTTGAGCACTCTCACAATATTCAATACCTGCCAGCCAAATACACAAGTAGATATATTCCTACGTCGTAAATGATATATAAATTCGAATAAACCAAACAAATGACACGCATGTGCTGTCCTACGCGGTAAAATTGTAGTCTTCAGTGAACGCAGACCTTCCCGTGCAAACTGTTTTCCTTGGACTGGACTGGACTGGAAAAGCTTTATTTAGGTCCTGCAGGACGCGCTTAGGACGTAGCGGCCGTCTCCCACGTAGGGGCCGACAGGGAATACCTTGCGGCCGCTTAGTGGGCCTGCTGGATGGCCCATTGCTGGTCCGCGAGAAGCGAGCTTCTGAGGGACTTCTCCCACTGTCCGAGGTAGAGTCGGGATGAGCGTTTCTACACTCCCAGAGCATGTGTGCTGGTGTCGCCGTGTATCCGCACGAGGGGCACGTGTCGCTGGGGTATACGCATCAGGATAGAGAACGTGGAGTTTGGCGGGGTGTGGGTATGTGCCTGATTGTAATAAGCGTAGGGCTAGCGCCTGCGGTCTGTTAAGTTTGGGGTGGGGGAGTGGAAAGATGCGGCGTCCAAGGTAGAAGTGTTTTATGATTTCATTGTACGTAATGGGTGCATCCCGGTTGGTCTCTATCTCGGCGAGGTTGGGTTGCCTTGGGACGTCGCGGTCAGTAAGCGCATGCGCGGCGTCGTAGGCGATCTCATTGAAGTTTGGCGGGGCACACGGCACCCGGTCGAGATGGGCGGGGAACCAGATGACGGTGTGGTGCATGAGGGTACTCTGATCTGCGCTGCGGAGGATGCGTAACGCCTGGGAATCTCTTCCTTTTTCGGAGATTCCTGCTTCAGGATTGTGCAACTCTAAAACGACAGTGACAATAGAAATGTAGTCCGTGAAAGTAGGCTATTCAAACGAAAAAAGAGTTGTAAGCGTCAATACTCGTGTTGCACTGTGTTCATATACCATATATATATATATATATATATATATATATATATATATATATATATATATATATATTTATAAACGACGCAATCGCCGTTTCACTGGGTAGCGGTTGTTAGAATCTCTCGGAATCGGCGCGATATCTTGAAGGTAATGGCACTGACGGCGACTCCACTGAGGACAAAGACAAAGACGTCGAGTCCTTTGACATGTATTTGAATGACGTTGGCAGGGAAGCAACCAAGCTTTGTGCGTTGCGTTTGGGACCTCGTTCGTGACACGGAAACATCAGGAATGTGTTTTTACACAGATAGAATTACATACGGCAACGTACGGGAGAAAGTCAGTGACATCTTGCAGATCGGTAGTGACGGATAGGCAAACGAAGGTGATTGAGGCAGATAACAATAGGCGCTCTAGGGCGCAGAGAAATATTCGTGAAGGAAGGATGGCGCTCACCACATATGCAAGGGCAATGCCCGACCACCGGACCTGCCGCACCGCAAGTAAAACGTGCGTGTCATTTGAACGAGGTATTCAAGGTTATACAGGGCGCCCCAACTACCACGCACCAAGATTTTAAAATATGCAAATGCCAAGTAGCTGCGCGGAACCAAGGTAATGCTGTTTGCTGCCGCTTGGTGACACTTATTTTCTTTATTCCGCCTAATTGCATAATTAGTCTTAACTATTTAGTCATGCACTATCTCAAATATTATATTTAGATGAAGAGCGTCAATGAGAAAATTATAGAGCAACATGAAACAGTCCCGATACTACTTTCTGTTCTTAACTCGTACTAAACAAAATTGTTTTTCAGAGCGTGAAAGAAGCCTGCGCATACGCCCGAAGTGCCTCGAGTGGCTTGCCGCAACCGCCTTGGTTGCTCAGTGGCTATGGTGTTGGGCTGCTGATGAGGTCGCAGGATCGAATCCCGGCCACGGCGGCCGCATTTCGATTGGGGTGAAGTGCGAAAACACCCATGTACATAGATTTATGTGCAGAATAAAGAACCCCAGGTGGTCCAAATTTCCGGAGTCCCCCACTACGGCGTGCCTCATAATCAGATCGTGGTTTTGGTACGTAAAACCGAATAATCTTTTGTTAGTGGCCTGTCGCGCGGCTCATGTTGTGTGTATTCGCGGGTTCTTTCATGCTCTGAAAAACACTGTTATGTAGCACGTATTGAGCAAGAGAAACATAATTTACCACAGACAGAAGTTTCAAATACTGTAAACAAGAATGAGTGTTAACAAAATCCAAGTTACATCAAAGGCATGTGCATCACCGTCGCTCTTAATGAGATTTTGCCGCAGAAGCAGTTCTCATCAGTTCCGTAAAATACGGCTTTACTGCGTTAGATATGCTCGCTTTATAAGCCGACTTAGATATGGTTGTCAATATTAGTGCGATTTTCTCCGTGCTCAAGTTATCGTTGCTGTTATGGCGCCGTCGTTACGTTGTCATCGTGGATGTCGCCTGCATTCTACCACTTAGCCTGTGTCGTAAAGAGCTAAAACATCTGAACAGTTTGTTCGTGTAACCAGGTGACGGAAGTATGTACTCTGGCTGTTGGATTGCCATATCGCGTAGCACTGTACTAGAAATAAATTTTTGCACATCTTCCACCAGTAAATATGTACAATAACATTTTCGTTATTCTTCGCTGTTCTCTATTCTTAACGCCTCATTTCGCACTGTTTCTAAATATTTTTCTATAGACGTATATGTACATTGGACTTAGGCGCCGCCTTTCTGTGTAACTATTTTCTCTAGCAACTGGTGTTCATTCCAAAAAGAAATTCGCAATTCTATCCCAAATGTGGGCACTTTACCTGCGATATGAAATTTCTCGCTTTGCAATCAAGCTCCGGCAAAGTTATATATATCCACTGTCGCTTCATGTTTTCACGATACAGTAGGCATGGAAATGGTTGATGCGCAGTAGAAACAGCGCCCCTGAATCTACCAGGCATCTAACACCAATGCTGTGATGAATCGCGCAACCACCGGCGTGAAAAGAGACGGTGCAAGCGAAAAACCGCTAACATTAGTAGCAACAAAATAAAATATTTGCATAGCATTACAGGTCCACGTTCTGGTCATTCTGCTCATAGAGATGTTGCTGCTTGGGTGGGTAGCTATGCCCTATGCGGAAGATATAACTGAGAGCAGTCGAAGGCACAATGCTACAAGAGCTTCGCTATCGTACTTAACGTTCGCAATGTGCACAATCAAATATGAACAACCACGTAGTTAAGGGTTACGGATTAATATTAACAACTAGGGGTTATTGGCATGATCCTAAATGTGAGTTCGTCACAAGAATAAATTACTAAGCTAGAGGTTGTGCTGAGCAGAGCCGTGCCTTAGAAACTCAGCCTCCATTGTAGCAAGAAAATAAAAGAAAAAGAAAAGCACATAATATGCAGAATCCCTCGAAATGGACGCCATTTGAATTCTTCGAAGTGGCTTTTTACGTCATTTTTTAGGGAAGGATAACTCTTTATGAGCGGCTTTGGAAATCTGCCGAGCGCTTCCATCGACATGAACTCTTTAAGTTTTACGGACGTAGAGAGTCGATACGTTGACATTTCTCATCGTGCTCAACGGCAAAAGGCCAGTCGTTGAGCACTAAGCTAGAGCTGCATATTATGAAAGCCTCGTGGTACGATGATTTGGATATCTAGTTGCTTATGTCACGCGTTTCACCACCGCTCCCAGAGCGTAGTCACTCGAGTATGTTTTTGCAGGTACGTATTGACACCTATACATATTTATCTTTCACCGGTGGCCGCTTTAACAAATGTTAAACGTTATCGCTCGGCGCAGGACGCGCCTGTATCGGAAGTTTCTAGAACGTTATCGATGCTTCTTTCAGTTGCATATTTTCACAGACGCTTAAGTTATCTGATTGTATGACCGACGGGAATTGTCTAGAACTTTCTGGAAGACACGCGGGCACAGGAATTAATCTGGAACCTTCGATGACTCATGTATAAAAGCCGACGCGTTTCGCCGCTGATCAGATTTTCGACGACCGCCGACTGTGTTCGCCGCTTCCATTGAGCTTTGAGTGTAACTTGCTTTTGTGGGCACAGGTTCGCCCAATAAAGAATCAGTTTCGTCATACGCAGTTTGACGACTGTTTACTTCAGCGTCACTACTACGTGACACCTGGTGGAGGTGCTAGTGCGTTGATGCAGCGAACGCCCCCGCAAAGCCGCTATCCAAGCCCGAAACCGGAGGACAACGCCAACGTCGCCAAGGACCAGCGAACACGCCGTAGGCAGCAAGGGCTTCTCCTGGAGTACGGACTTCTTGCCGAGAAGACCACAGCGATCAAGGCCAAGTCAACGACCCCAATGGCAGCCCCAGCGTCCCCCATCCTGCTCGAACAACCTCGGGAGCCACCGACCTTCCGTGGATCATCGGCAGAAGACACTGAAACCTGGCTGGAGACATACGAGCGGACCGCGACGTTCAAGAAATGGAGCGACGACGACAAGTTGAGCCATGTCTATTTTTCGTTGGATGACGCTGCTCGGACCTGCTTTGAGAACAGAGAGACCAGCCTGGTAACGTGGGACCTCTTTCGTGAGAACTTCGTGATGACCTTCACGAGCGTCGTACGAAAGGAAAGGGCAGAGGTTCTCTTAGAAACCAGAGTGCAATTGCCGAACGACAGCATCGCGATCTTCACGGAGGAGATGACTCGCCTCTTCCGCCACGCCGACCTCGACATGTCTGAAGATAAGAAAGTTCGGTTCTTGATGCGGGTTGTCAAAGAGCAAATATTCGCTGGATTGATGCGCAACCCGCCCAAGACTGTCACCGAATTTCTTTACGAGGCCACAACGATCGAGAAGACGCTTGAAATGCGCGCCAGGCAATACAACCGCCGTGTCCTGACCAACTACCCCGATGCTCAAGGACTAGGCGCCGACGACCTGCGCGAGACCATCAGAGCAGTCGTTCGCTAGGAGCTGCAGAAGCTCTTTCCCGGGTCGCAGCCTCAAGCGGCATCTATCGCCGACGTCATCAAAGAAGAAGTTCAGCGCTCACTTGGAGTTGCCGATGTGCAGCCGCAATCGCCGCAACCCCAGGCGGAAGCGCTGACCTACGCCGCCGTTGCCCATCGTCAAGGCCCCCCTTCGCGCTCCCGCCTAACACCGCAGTTCCGTCGTCCACCGCCGGCGCCAGCACGCCCGCCCGTCGCCCAGCGTAGCTGCCCAAGAAAGACGGACATTTGGCGCGCCCTCGACCACCGCCCGCTCTGCTATCACTGCGGAGAAGGTGGTCAAGTCTACCGCCGATTCCCATACCGCGAGATGGGCCTACGAGGGTTCGCCGTCAACGAGCAACGTCCACAGCTTACGAGCGGCCACGTGACATCGCCAACTACATCGCCGGAACGCAGCGGAGACCCCGACGTCCTTCGCGTTCGCCATCGCCAGGACGCTAGCTGTCGCTGCAGCACCGACCATACACTGGCCCAGCACGGGGCCGGTCCGTGAGCCCCTATCCGGGAAACTAAAGGCAGCAACCGATGGAGGTGCGGTTGCTGTACGACGCAATGCCGAAGATCCTCCGCCGATGACGAAAAACATTCGCGAATCATCACGACGAGGTATCAGCACGCCGCCTGGAAAGAGCCTTGAAAACAACACTTCGCCGCCGCAAGACCGGCCGACGCGACGTAGCAACAGCGGAGCAAGCCGACGCAGCCGTTATCCGACGCCACGACTTAACCGTAACGCTAGACGACGTTCTACCGATTTAGACGTGCTAATCGATGGTCATAGCGTGACCACTCTCGTCGACACTGGAGCCGATTATTTCGTTTTCAGGGGCCCGTTCGCCGCCAAGTTGAAGAAGTTGAAAACGGCCTGGCAAGGGCCCGATATCCGGACATCGGGCGGCCACCTAATATCGCCGGCTTGAATCTGCACAGCGCGAGTCACGGTAAACAACCGCACTTACCCGGCGAGCTTCGTAATCCTGCAGCACTGCTCCAGGGATGTCATCCTAGGCATGGACTTTCTAAATCAACACGGTGCAGTCATCGACTTAAGGTCCAAGTCGATAACGCTTTCAGCGCACAACGCGATACCACCGGCTCCAAGCATACGTTACCATGCCTTGAATGTGCTGAAGAACAAGTCACCGTTCCGCCTGGCTCCAGCGTAATGATTTCCGTCGGTACCGAAGTGCCTGCAGACATGGAGGGCGTCATCGAGGGCAATCATCACTTACTGCTCGACCGTGAAATTTGCGTCGCTAGAGGTATAGCTGCACTACGTGCAGGGAAAGCAACGGTGATGCTCACGAACTTCAGCCCCGAATACAAACGCATAACAAAGGCACCACGGTCGCCTACATCGACGAAATAGTACAAGCCAGCAGTGCTTTCGCCTTCACGGATTCCAGTGCAGCCGCAACGACGGCTATAATACCTCAACCAACTTTCGACGTCAATCAAAACCTTCCCAGGCATAAGAAAGAACAACAAAAAGCTCTGCTCCTGCAATACAATAACTGCTTTTCGTCGTCGTCAAAAGTTCGACAAACCCGTGTCACCAAGCACCACATCATAACCGACGAAAATGTCCGCCCACTGCGTCAGAGCCCGTACCGAGTTTCGGCGCGCGAACGCGAGGCCATAAGGCAACAAGTCGAGGAAATGCTACGCGACGGCATCATCCAGCCGTCCAAGAGTCCGTGGGCGTCCCCCGTGGTGTTAGTGAAGAAGAAGGATGGAACCATACGTTTCTGCGTCGATTATCGTCGCCTCAACAAGATCACGAAGAAGGACGTATACCCCCTCCCACGGATTGACGACACCTTGGATCGACTCTACAACGCAAAGTTTTTTTTTCGTCGATGGACCTCAAAACCGGCTACTGGCAAATCGAAGTCGACGAGAGGGACCGGGAGAAGACTGCCTTTATAACACCAGACGGACTGTTCGAGTTCAAGGTCATGGCGTTTGGTCCTTGCTCGGCACCTGCGACTTTCCAATGCGTCATAGATACAGTACTGGCAGGCTTGAAGTGGCAGACTTGCCTCGTCTATTTGGACGACGTCGTTGTGTTTTCCTCAAACTTAGAAGAACACCTGTGGCGCCATGAAACAGTTCTTCAAGCAATCAAAACCTCCGGACTCAAGTTAAAGCCAGAAAGTGCCGCTTCGCATATGAGGAGCTCTTGTTTGGGGCCACGTCATCAATAAGTCTGGAGTGCGCCCCGACCCTCAGAAAACTGCGGCCATCTCCAACTTTCCTCCGCCCGCTGACAAGAAGGCAGTGCGTAGATTTCTTGGACTGTGCGCCTATTACAGGCGCTTCGTCAAGAATTTTTCACGGATCGCTGAGCCACTGACGTACAGTCAACCACAAAAGTTGCGGACCACGCGAGCGCGTGCCAGACTGCCTATCCGCGCCACCTAGCGGTACGCCACCTAGCGGCGACAGGGCGCTCTCCCGGATATGAGCCCTCTTGGTACTCGCCTGCCTGTTAATTTTTTATTCCCGTGCATGACATTGTTAGTTCGTTGTGTTGACGCAGAGCGCTGTCTGCGATAAGACCGCCACATATCTGGCTTGATAGCAGTATCGGAGCAATCACTGCAACCTTTGTCGACTGGTGTGCCAGTGGGTAGATAAGTTTCACGAAGCGCTGCGACGATTTTTTTACGCGACGTTTACTGGCGCACTTTGGTTGGCAGCATCTTGGTCCAATGAGTGTTGCTGCTTCTGCGTCTTGAGAGAAAGGGTAGGGAGGTGTTTCACTGTCATCAAAAATAAAGAAAAAGCGGATGCATAGAAAATTTTCTTTCACACATAGGCGCATCTTCGCATCAGTCGCTGAAAACGTAGTAGACTTGCTTCAGGCCACGTGGTGATTGCCTATTTGGAAAGATGCCGCTGCGTGTTCCACTTGACGAAAGAAGGCACATTGTGCGTTTATTTATAGAGGGAATACCTCAGCGCGAAATCTGCCGCCGAACCAACAGGAGCCGGACTGCCGTGAATAGGATTATTCAAGCTTTCCGCGACGATGACAGATTCACAGATATGGAGCGCAGTGGGCGTCCAAGGGCCACGACTGAGGAAGAGGACCGCCTGATTACGGCCGCCATCGTGGCTGATCCTTTTCAAAGTGCAGAGGATATCCGAGAAGCGCTCTCGCTCACGGTATCGTCTGAGACTGTAAGAAGAAGGCTGAGTGAGCTTGGCCTGCAGTCTTTCGTAGCAGCACAGAAGCCCTGCCTCTCAGACAGCCAGCTACAAGAACGACTCATGTTCGCTACAGCAATGAAAGATTGGACAACAGAGAAATGGGGCGATGTCATCTTTAGCGACGAGTCAACTTTTTCCATGCGCTGGGACCAACGGACGCGGGTTTGGCGTCCACTAAACTGCAGGTGTGTTTACAGTGTATTGGCAGTTAATTCACGAAGCTAATTCTGCATCACAACATGTTTCACGTAAAATGAGCTTTTGGACATTACGAGATTTTTAGTAGTGGTATTATGTTGAAAACATTAACGATTGTTTCATAGTACTACTTACTCTGAAGCTAATTAAAAGCTGCCAGTGGGTCTTTCAGTACTATCTAATGATGTTTGCACGTTTTCTATTGCAACTCTATAACAGCATTATAAAGTTCATACGCAAGAGGAATCACAACATTTTTAGACGCGCCGCTTGAACCCAATTGTATGCTATTTCTTGCAGATATCTGCCTAATTACACACAGAGTGTTCTATCCAGTGGACGGTGTTCCGTGAGCGTGTGGGGAGCAATCAGCAAAGATGGCCTTGGTCCTCTTGTGCGTCTGGAAGGGCCCTTCACTGCGTCACGGTACTGCGACGTCATCACTAGACACCTCGTTCCGTATGCGCTGGACGGTCCCTTCTGCGACGGCTGCTATTTTTTTCAACACGACCGCAGCCCGATCCATAAAGCACGTATCGTCCAGTCATTGCTAGAAGAACATGCTGTTTGCCAGCTTGAGTGGCCTCCATGTGGCGCCGACTTGAATCCCATAGAAAATGTCTGGGCATGTTGAAGAAACGGCTGTCCACACGAGCCAACCGCGGCCGCACGGCCGATACGCTGTGGCAAGCGATCGCACAAGAATGGGAAAGCCTGCACGGTCGACCGGAGATTACTGAATCTTTGTACGAGTCGATGCCCACACGCATCAATAAGGTGCTAGAAAACGGCGGACATTTCACTTCCTACTAGATCATTGGAAGACCTCTGTTTCATGACACTTCTGTAAATGTCTTGTGAATAAATTCATCCCCTTCAGACACGAATTATGATGCACTGTCTGCAAATGCGTTGAATGCGCATGGCATCATTTCAAGACGCTCACTATTACATTCCAAGAAAGAAGACGAAGCAATGTGCTGTTTTGTGCGAGTTTCAGTAAAAAAAATTAATTAGCGTATAACTCATTATCTAATTATTCTGAAATCCGTCAGCTTCAATGCTTGCATAAAAAGAATCAACTATTAGGCCCGAAACGCATGCACACTTGCTTTTTCGGTTGTATTCGTGTCGACCGGAGAAAAAAAATACTCTTGACGTTGGTCTTGGAACGCGGCACGTCGAACGATTGTCTAACATGGTAGTGTCTCCAGCAAAGTGATCATGTGCAGCAATACGCAGGACAATGAAGTCAACTGACCGCTAGTTGTCCCATCAGGAAGCGGACACGAATGTGCACACTGAGTTTTAGGTCATTTGAAGAAACACGTGGCGTGGGACGCGCCTCCGAAGTTCGAGTACCCAAACGAGGACGCCGTGTCGCAAAGGGTTATAAAAGAGTCATCGCACCCGATTATTTCTTATTTTTCTAAATGTAACCACTATAGCAGCGCGGTGGTTCGGGCTTTGCGCAGCAAAACCTGGGCGCAGGCGATCAAATCCCGGCCGCTACTGTCACTTAGCGATGGGGGAGGAACGGAAAAATTCTGCCTACTGACTAAGCATCTGTGTCCCATGGCTGCCTCACCGCTCACTCACGCACTCACGAAAAAAAAAAACAGCGTGGCTACGCGAAAATAGAACTGATAACAGCCGAAGAATACGCTGTCTGATTACTTGTACTGATATTCTGCTCTCAAAATATAAGCAAGTAGCCCTGGCTAACAAAGAGCGCGTCACGTTGAAAGAGATAGGTAGAAAATATTTGCGCACAGTGCGAAAATAGACAGGCCATAGATTTAAGGAGGGATGCGTCTTCAACGTAGCGCTGCGGTCGATCGCTGGTGACGTAGCGGAAGTGTCGCGAAGAGGCTCTTGGCCACGCGCTCGCGTGGTCCGCAAACTTTTGTGGTTGACTGTACCTCACGAAGGCCGACGTCGAGTTCAAGTGGGAGACGCCGCAAGTAGAAGCACTTGAAGAACTGAAGCGACGCCTGCAATCGCCGCCAATACTTGCGCATTTCGATGAAAACGCCGATACCGAAGTCCACACCGACGCAAGCAGCGTAGGATTCGGCGCCGTTCTTGTGCAGAGGACTGACGGAATAGAAAGGGTTGTAAGTACGCTAGCCGGTCGTTATCGAAGGCGGAAGCAAATTATTCCACAACAGAAAAGGAGTGCCTCGCCATCATCTGGGCTACATCAAAGTTTTGCCCCTACCTCTATGGCAGGCCCTTAAAGTTGTGAGCGACCACCACGCCTTGTGTTGGCTAGCTTACTTGAAGGATCCTTCAGGTCGCCTCGCACGATGGAGTCTGAGACTTCAAGCATTCGACATCACCGTCGTTTACAAGTCCGAGCGAAAGCACTCTGACGCCGACTGCTTGTCTCGCGCCCCCGTCGAACCTCCGCCAGAGGACGGCCAGGATGACGACACTTTCTTGGGACCCATCAGTGCCGACGAATTCGCCGAACAACAGCGAGGCGACCGGGAACCTCGACACTTGCCTTGTAGACTACCTGGAAGGCAAGACCGTCATTGTGCCGAAGGTGTTCAGGCGAGGATTGGCGTCGTTTTTCTTGCAAAACGACATTCCTCTAAAGAAGAACTTCTCGCCTCTCCGAGCCAACTACCTCCTCGTGGTACCCTCAGCATTGCATCAGCAAGCTCTTCATGACGACCCAACGGCTGGACACCTCGGTTTTTCCCGCACGTTCGCGAGGATAGAAGAAAAATACTACTGGCATCGCCTCTCTGCCGACGTCGCCCATTACGTAAGGACATGCCGAGACTGTCAGCGACGCAAAACACCGCCGACAAGGCCAGCCGGACTTCTACAGCCGATCGAGCCACCTCGCCGACCGTTCCAGCATACCGGGATGGACTTACTGGGCATTTCCTACGTCGACGACCGGGAATAAATGGATCGTAGTAGCTACGGACTACCTCACCCGCTACGCCGAAACAAAAGCCTTGCCCAGAGGCAGTGCTGCCGATGTAGCCCGATTCTTCGTTGAGAACATCCTCCTGCGTCACGTTGCCCCAGAAGTCCTCATTCGCGACAGAGGTATACGGCCTTCACGGCTGAACTAACTCAAGCCATCCTGCGCTACAGCCAGACAAGCCATCGCCAGACCACCGCCTACCACCCGCAGACGAATGGCCTCACCGAGTGCTTAAACAAGACCATCGCCGACATGCTGGCAATGTAGTACGTCGACGTCGAACGCAAGACGTGATATACCATCCTTCCATACGTGACCTTCACATACAACACGGCCATGCAAGAAACGACGCACATGGCGCCGTTCAACCGGGTATACGGAAGGAAACCGGCAACGACGCTTGACGCCATGCTACCGGATGTCTCCGATGAAGAAAATATCGACGTTGCCACCTATTTGCAGCGTGCCGAAGAAGGTCGACAGCTCACCCGCCTGCGCATCAAGAACCAGCACAGAACCGACAGCCGACACTACAATCTTCGACGACGCTACGTCGAGTACCAGCCCGGAGACCGTGTTTGGGTCTGGACTCCGATACGCCGACGAGGACTTAGCGAGAAACTCTTGCGTCGCTATTTCGGACCATATAAGATCATCCGACGTATTAACGCACTGGACTATGAGTTCGTGCCAGACGGTATTTCGCAATCCCAGGGGCGCCGCGCACGACCTGAAGTCATCCACGTGGTGCGTTTTAAGCCTTTCTACGCCCGCTGACGAATTTAGCTCCTTTGTTGCTTTGTTATTTTTGTCCCTTTCTGTAGGCGTGGTTTTGTTTTCGCTTTCGTGTTTGTAGTATCGGGACGATGCTTTTAAGGGAAGGTATTGGCATGTATACATGTTTATCTTTCACCAGTGGCCGCTTTCCACCGGCTAACAAATGTTAAACGTTATCGCTCGGCGCAGGAGGCGCCTGTATCGGAAGTTTCTATAACGTTATCGATGCTTCTTTCCGTTGCCTGTTTTCACAGACGCTTAAGTTATCTGACTGTATGGCCGACGCGAATTGTATAGCACTTTCTGGAAGACACGCGGGCATCAGGGATTAATCTGGAACCTTCGATGACTCAGGTATAAAAGCCGACGCGTTTCGCCGCTGATCAGATTTCCGACGACCGCCGACTGTGTTCGCCGCTTTCATGGTGCTTTGAGTGTAACTTGCTTTTGTGGGCACAGGTTCGCCCAATAAAGAATCAGTTTCGTCATACACAGTTTAACGACTGTTTACTTCAGCGTCACTACTACGTGAGAGTAATAAGGAGACTCACATAATGAGAAGAATAGCAGGTTGCCATCTAAACAGAGAAGGGAGAGATCTCAATTTTCAGTCTGCTTATTCCTGAAAAGTAGAATGTTGCTGCTCAACTTGTTTTGAGCACTGTCACAACATTCAATACCTGCCAGCCAAATACACAACTAGATATATTCCTACGTCGTACATGATATTTAAATTCGAATAAACCAAACAAATGACACGTGTGTGCTGTCCTACACGTTAAAATTGTAGTCTTCAGTGAACGAAGACCTTCCCGGTCAAACTGTTTTCCTTGGACTGGACTGGACTGGAAAAGCTTTATTTAGGTCCTGCAGGACGCGCTTAGGACGTAGCGGGCGTCTCCCACGTAGGGGCCGACAGGGAATACCTGGCGACCGCTTCGTGGGCCTGCTGGACGGCTCATTGCTGGTCGGCGAGAAGTGAGCTTCTGAGGGACTTCTCCCACTTGTCCGAGGTAGAGTCGGGATGACTGTTTCTACACTCCCAGAGCATGTGTGCTGGTGTCGCCGTGTATCCGCACGAAGGGCACGTGTCGCTGGGGTACGCGTCAGGATAGAGAACGTGGAGTTGGTGGGGTTCGGGTACGTCTCTGTTTGTAATAAGCCTAGGGTTAGCACCTGCGGTCTGTTAAGTTTGGGGTGTGGGGTGGAAAGATGCGGCGTCCAAGGTAGAAGTGTTTTGTGATTTCGTTGTACGTAATGGGTGCATCCCGGTTGGTCTCTATCTCGGCGAGGTTGGGTTGCCTTGGGACGGCGCGGTCAGTAACGCACGCGCTGCGTCGTGGTTGACCTCGTTGAGGTTTGACGGGGCTCCCGGCACCCGGCCGAGATGGGCGGGGAACCAGATCACGGTGCGGTGCTTGAGGGTACTCTGATAGGCGCTGCGGAGGATGCGTGACGCCTGGAAATCTCTTATTTTGAGGAGATTTCTGCGTCAGGATTGTGCAACTATAAACGGAAAGTGACAATAGAAATGTAGCCCGTGAAAGGAGGCTATTCAAACGAAAAAAAATGTAAGCGTTAATACTCTTGTTGCACTGTGTTCCTAACTAGATATACAGGGTGTTTCAGCGAACACTTTCAAAATTTATTTAAGGTTGCCTGTGGCAGATAGCCCAATTCTAGTTAATCAGTTGGTCTACTCGAAGAGGCGGACATTACTTGCACAAGAAATTAAAACGCATAATTGAATCATTAACAATAATTCACTAATTAAGTTTTCAACTAATTGAAAATTACAACTTTTGGAATTTACAAATTCTAGCGGGGGAGTTCGCAAGGCGGGTCCACTTGGAATTAATTCTCAGGATGAGACCAGTTTCAAGATATTAATTCCCGAACTTTGCAGATAAATGTATTGGCAGATAAATGTTCCAGTTAACTTTGTTCTTCAATGCATAAAGCGACGTTTTTGTAAGGAACTAACTGGAACGCCAATGCATTTCTCCGCAAAGTTTGTGAATTAATATCTCGAAACTGCTGTCATCCCAAGAATTCGTTCCAAGTGAATCCGCCTTGCGAACTCCACGGCTACAATTTGTAAATTGCAATATGGGCCATCAGGTAATTAGTTAAAAACCTAATTAGTGATTTTTCGTTAATTAGTCGATTAGGCATTTCAATTTCTTGTGCAAGTAATGTCCACTTCTTCGAGTAGACCAGCTCATGAACTATAATTGTGCTATCTGCCACAGGCACCCTTTAAGGATTTTTGAAAGTGTTCACTGAAACACCCTATATATATATATATATATATATATATATATATATATATGTGTAGTATGTGTGTGTGTGTGTGTGTGTGTGTGTGTCTACGGCGCACTCGCCGTTTCACTAGGCAGCGGTTTCAGAATCTCCCGGAGTAAGCGAGATATCTTCAAGGTAATGGCACTGACGACGACACCACTAAGGACAAAGACAAGGACGTCGAGTCCTTTGACATATACTTGAATGACGTTGGCAGGAACGCAACCAAGCCTTGTGCGTCGCGTTTGGAACCTAGTTCGTGACTCGCGAACTTCAGGAATCTGTTTTTCTTTTGATTCAATTCCATACGGCAATGTACGGGAGAAAGTCAGTGACATCTTGCAGATCGCTAGTGACGGATAGGTACAGGAAGGCGACTGAGGCAGATAAAGAACAATAGGCGCTCTGGGGCGCAGAGAAATATTCATGAAGGAAGGATGGTGCTGGCCACATATGCAGGGGCAATGCCCAACCACAGGACCTATGGCACCACAAGTAAAACCTATGCGTGATTTGTCCGAGGTACTCAAGTTTATACAGACGCCCCAACTATCATGCGCCAAGATTTTAAAATATGCAAATGCCACGTAGCTGGACAGAACCAAGGTAACGTTGTTCGCTGTCCTTTGGAGATACTCATTTTTTTAAATTCCACCTAATTGAATAATTAATCCTAATTATTTAATCACCTTCTCAAGTATTATAATTAGATGATGAGCGTCAATGAGAAAATTATAGAGCAACATGAAACTGTCCCGGTACTACTTTCTGTTCTCAGCTCGTACTACACAAAATTGTTTTTCCGAGCGTGAAAGAAGCATGCGCATACGCCCAAAGTGCCTAGAGTGGCTTGCCGCACCCGCCTTGGTTGCTCAGTGGCTATGGTGTTGGGCTGCTGACGAGGTCGTGGGATCGAATCCCGGCCACGGCGGCCGCATTTCGATGGGGGCGAAGTGCGAAAACACCCATGTACATAGATTAGGTACAGGTTAAAGAACCGCAGGTGGTCCAAATTTCCGGAGGCCCCCACTACGGCGTGCCTCATAATCAGATCGTGGTTTTGGCACGTAAAACCGCATAATTTTTGTTAGTGGCCTGTCGCGCGGCTCATGTTGTGTGTATTCGTGGGGTTCTTTCATGCTCTGAAAAACACTGTTATTTAGCACGTATTCAGCAGCAGAAACATAATTAACCACAGATAAAAATTCAAACCATTCCGCTTAAACTAATGTTGCTGCCTGGACGGGTAGCTATGCACTACGCGCACAATATTATTGAGAGCAGTCGAAGGCACAATGCTACAAGAGCTTCGCTGTCATGCTTAACGATCGTAATGTGCCTGATCACGTATGATCAACCACGTAGTTGAGGGTTCTGGAATAATTTTAGCCCCCAGGGCTTCTTGGCATTTTCCTAAATATGGCTTGGTCCCAAGAATAAATTAGTAGCCTAGAAGGTTGTGCTGAGCAGAGCCACGCCATAAAAACTCACTCTCCACTGTAGCAAGAAAATGAAAAAAAAAGAAAAGCATATTAATATGCAGAATCCGTCGTCATGAACGCCATTTGAATTCTGCGAACTGGTCCTTTCAAGTATGGCTGCATGCACCATTTAATTATTAAGTGAAGCATAGCTTTTTACGAATGGCTTTCGAAATCTACCGAGCGCTTCCATCAAGATTAGCTCTTTCAGATTTTATGGAGGTAGAGAGTATATACGTTGACATTTCTCATCGTGCTAAGCGGAGAAAGGCCACTTGCTGAGCACTGAACTAGATCTGCACGTTCTGAGCGCCTCACGGTGCCATAAATTAGATTTCTAGTTGATTATGTTCCCATTTCACCATCGCTCCCCGAGCATTGTTGCTAGAATGTGTATTTGTAGATATGCAAGATTGAGGTGTCGGTTGCGATGTAAACACTGAAGAAAGATCTCGATTTTCAGTCTGCTCGTTTTTCAAGAT
Source organism: Dermacentor silvarum (assembly GCF_013339745.2). Taxonomy (NCBI): domain Eukaryota; kingdom Metazoa; phylum Arthropoda; class Arachnida; order Ixodida; family Ixodidae; genus Dermacentor; species Dermacentor silvarum. The sequence continues at coordinate 86,755,199 of NC_051160.1, forward strand.
GTAGAATTTGCTGCTCACTTTTTTGAGCACTGCCACAACATTTTAAACCTGCCAGCCAAATACACAACTAGATTTATACCTACGTGAATGACATTTAAATTCGAATAAACCAAACAAAGGACACGTATGTGCTGTCCTGCGCAATAAAAACGTATTCTTCAGTGATAAAGACCTTCACGTGTAAAATATATTTCTTTTGCGGACATTTCTGCGTTAGGATAGTGTAACTCTAAGGCGACAGGGACAATAGAAAGGTTGGACAGTATGCTAGTCAAACGTAAAGAAAAATAAGCGTTAATACTCGTGTTGCACTGTGTATATGTAGAAAAAAAAACAATGTGCACTTTGCAGCAAATAACGTTATGCTGAACACTCACGATCACAGCCTACGGGAGAGTTTTGGAGACATATATTAGAGTAATAGGGACAAACCAAGCAAGCGTCATTCCTCAGTGAAAACCATCATCATCATCATCATCAGCCTATATTTATGTCCACTGCAGGACGAAGGCCTCTCCCTGCGATCTCCAATTACCCATGTCTTGCGCTAGCGTATTCCAACTTGCACCTGCGAATTTCCTGACCTCATCATCCCACCTGACCTTCTGCCGTCCTCGACTGCGCTTCCCTTCTCTTGGTATCCATTCTGTAACCCTAATGGTCCACCGGTTATCCATCCTACGCATTACATGGCCTGCCCAGCTCCATTTCTTCCGCTTAATGTCAACTAGAATATCGTCTACCCCCGTTTGTTCTCTGATCCACACCGCTCTCTTCCTGTCTCTTAACGTTACTCCTAAGATTTTCGTTCCATTGCTCTTTGTGCGGTCCTTAACTTGTTCTCGAGCTTCTTTGTTAACCTCCAAGTTTCTGCCCCGTATGTTAGCACCGGTAGAATGCAATGATTGTACACTTTTCTTTTCAACGACAGTGGTAAGCTCCCAGTCAGGATTTGGCAATGCCTGCCGTATGCACTCCAACCTAATTTTATTCTTCTGTAAATTTCTTTCTCATGATCAGGGTCCCCTGTGAGTAATTGACCTAGATAAACATATTCCTTTACAGATTCTAGAGGCTGACTGGCGATCCTGAATTCTTGTTCGCTTGCCAGGCTATTGAACATTATCTTTGTCTTCTGTATATTCATCTTCAACCCAATTCTTGCACTTTCTCGATGAAGGTCCTCAATCATTTGTTGTAATTCCTCTCCATTGTTGCTCAATAGGACAATGTCATCTGCAAACCGAAGGTTGTTGAGATATTCGCCATCGATCCTCACTCCTAATTCTTCCCAGTCTAAGAGCTTGAATACTTCTTCTAAGCATGCAGTGAATAGCATTGGAGAGATTGTGTCTCCTTGCCTGACCCCTTTCTTGATAGGTATCTTTCTACTTTTCTTGTGGAGAACCAAGGTAGCTGTGGAATCCTTGTAGATATTTGCCAAGATATTCACGTATGCCTCCTCCACTCCTTGATTACGCAATGCCTCTATGACTGCTGATATCTCTACTGAATCGAATGCCTTTTCATAATCTATGAAAGCCATATAGAGAGGTTGATTGTACTCCGCAGATTTCTCGATTACCTGATTGATGGCATGGATATGGTCCATCGTAGAATATCCCTTCCTAAGCCAGCCTGTTCTCTTGGTTGACTGAAGTCAAGTGTTGTCCTGATTCTATTGGAAATTATCTTGGTGAATATTTTATACAATACTGAAAGCAAGCTAATGGGTCTGTAATTCTTCAATTCTTTAACGTCTCCCTTCTTATGGATAAGTATAATGTTGGCGTTCTTCCAGCTCTCTGGTACACTTGAAGTTGTGAGGCATTGCGTATAAAGGGCCGCAAGCTTTTCAAGCATGATATCTCCTCCATCTTTGATCAAATCTACTGTTATTCCATCTTCTCCAGGCGCTTTTCCCCTGGTCATGTCTTTCAAGGCCCTTCTAACTTCATCGCTAGTTATAGAAGGAGCTTCTGTATCCGGTTCATCACTATTTCGAATGGAAGAAGCTTGGCTGTTTTGGCTACTGTACAGGTCAGTATAGAATTCTTCTGCTGCTTTTACTATGTCATCGAAATTGCTGATGATATTACCATGCTTATCTTTCAGTGCATACATCTTGCCTTGTCCTATGCCTAGTTTTCTTCTTACTGATTTCATGCTGCGTCCATATTTTACGGCTTCCTCAATTTTTCCCACGTTATAATTTCGAATATTCCTTACTTTCTTCTTGTTGATCAGTTTTGACAGTTCAGCGAATTCTATCTGATCTCTTGAGTTGGACACTTTCATGTTTTGTCGTTTCTTTATTAGGTCCTTTGTTTCTTGGGAGAGCTTCCCTACAGGTTGCTTTGGTGCCTTACCTCCCACTTCAATTGCTGCTTCTGAGATCAGCCTAGTTACGGTTTCATTCATTAGCTCTATGTTATCTTCATCTTCCTGTTCTAAAGCTGCATACTTGTTTGCGAGCACCAGCCTGAATTGGTCTGCTTTTACCCTTACTGCCTCTAGGTTGGCCTGTTTCCTCTTGACTAATTTCACTCTCTCTCTCTTCAAATTGAGAGAAATCCTAGACCTCACTAACCTATGGTCACTGCACTTAACCTTACCTAACACTTCTACATCCTGCACTATGCTTGGATCGGCAGAGAGTATGAAATCTATTTCATTCCTTGTTTCTCCATTAGGGCTTTTCCAGGTCCACTTCCTGTTGCTGCGCTTCCTGAAGAAGGTATTCATTATTCGGAGCCTATTCCTTTCCGCGAATTCTACTAACATCTCTCCTCTTGCATTCCTAGAATCGATGCCGTAGTTACCAATGGCTTGCTCACCAACCTGCTTTTTCCCCACTTTTGCATTGAAGTCGCCCATGACTAAAGTATACTGAGTTTGCACCTTTCTCATTGCTAGTTCAACATCTTCATAAAACTGTTCTATTTCTTCATCATCGTGACTAGAGGTTGGGGCATAGGCTTGTACTACCTTCATTTTGTACCTCCTATTCAGCTTTATTACGACGACTGCTACCCTTTCATTAATGCTGTAGAATTCATCAATGTTGCCCGCTACGTTGTTATGCACTAGAAATCCTACCCCGGATTCTTTCTTATCTGGAAGACCTCTGTAGCAGAGGACGTGGCCGTTAGTCAGTACTGTGTAAGCCTCACCAGTTCTTCTAACCTCACTAAGGCCAATAATATCCCAGGAAATGCCTGATAATTCTTCAAATAGTCCTGCTAAGCTAGCCTCACTCGAGAGGGTGCGCGTGTTGAACGTTGCCAGGTTCAGTTTCCATTGGCGGCCTGCCTTGACCCAGAGATTCTTAGCACCCTCTGCCGCGTAGCAGGTCTGACCGCCGCCTTGGTCAGGTGCTCCGCAGCCACTGGGAACTGAGGGCCATGGGTTAATTGTCGGAGTCATGAGGGAGGTAGTGGCCGAATACTGCACCAGGGAGGCCAATTCCTGTTCTGGTGAGGGAGTGACTTTGATGAAGCTTAGTGGGCCTGCCTAGTTTGGTTGCACCTGAACTAGTATAGCCCCACTAGCTCTCGGCAACATGTATTTTTTTTTCTTTGCCGGTGTCAGGCACCACTCCATGCCTGAAAATGTAGTGGAATGGAGCAGGATTCGAACTTACGACCTTCAGATTTGAAGTCGGGTGTTCTACCTCTACTCCATGCCCCATTCTAGTGAAAACCATAGTTCCCCGCAAATTCGACCAAACCCAGCTTACCATGACTCGACGGTAATGCGTGTTGCAATTAATCAATATACATATACAAAGTATTGCCCTCGTCAAAACGTGTTACGTAAGAGGCATGTGCTGCAGCGAGAACACTAGGCGCCATCTAGCGCCGTGGCCGCGAAGGCTGCTACCGAAATGAATGGGGTGTCTGTGCGTGCAAACGCTTAGAAACGCCTCTTGCGGCTAGAGAACTCCTCCCTCGCATCTTCTTTCTAAACACGCTGCACCACCTAGTTGAGCTGCCGAGAATTTCCGTGCGTGGTCTTGGAGATGGGAGGCGTGGCGCGAATGTGGCAGTGAACGCTGATAGTTTTTCCGCTTGCTTGTCGAACAACCAGTCGCATATACTCAGTGGCCGAAATTTGCGATAGGTTCATTGAAAAGGAGCCCATGCGCAATGAATTCATGGCGCAACTCGGCACAACGATGGCGTAAAACACATTCATTGAAAAGGTGCACATACACAGTGCGTTTGTAGCGCACCCTCCTCCTAAAGCCCGGGGTTGCTGTCCTTGGAGGAGCTTTCTAGCGTGGGTTCGAGCTGCGTCATGAATACACATGGTATGTGCCGCTTATCCATGAAGCTCTCGCCAACAAGGGTGACTGAGTATGTGTCACTGAGTGAGCCGTCAGCGAGGGAAGAATTCTCAGCGGTCCACCGGCGCAACCCGCTTCTTGTCTGGGAGGCAAAGCACTGACTTCTCGGCAGTGCCACTAGACGGCGCTACATGTCAAGAAAGAAGCTCTAGAGAAGAGTGCGGAGGCGTATGTCGCGTTTCTCAGCATTTTTCGCGCACCTGAGCATCATTCTTTTGGACGCTACGCGCAGACATTGCGGCTATAGATAACGCCCAGTGCTCTTTGGGAAGCAGTAAACTGGAATCCCGCTAAAGTACACTTCCCATACATGACTACTTGCCACGATGGCACTACATTAGGTCACTATATTGATTCACTGCTTAACGCATTGGCTGCCACCGTGACGTAGGCTCTGGCGATTTTGTTTACGAATATTAAACATATTGCCACCTGTAGGTAGTGGGTCGAGGGGACGCCGAGGGCAAGAGTGGGTCGAGCCCAAGAAAAGAAAGAAGACCGCGCGCCCTTCTCTGCTCGAGCCAGCCCCGATGGTCGCGTCTTTCGAGAGCCCGCTGCTCTCGAAAGACGCGACCTTCAAGACTACTTCTCGAGGCTCGTGACAAACTGGTGGAGGTGCTGGGTAAGCGTCCTCACGGATGTTGCAGACCCCTCCAAGGATCCGCGCTACGAATCCAGTGCCTGTCGACACTCCTCTGCATCGGGCCAGCCGCAGGATCAGGGGACTGTCCCCAGAAGTCGTCGACGCTACGGTTCCCACCACATCAACCGGTATGACCAGCGCCTCCCTTCAAACTGCCCCAACCGGTAGGGGAAGCCCGATGTCGAACCGTTACACACTTGAGAGCCCACGGATCCCGAAGACGTTTCATGGCACAGTGTTCGAAGACGTCGAAGACTGGATGGTCGAATACGAGCGCGTGGCCTCCGTGAACGAATGGAACGACACGGAAAAACTCAGACACGTCTACTTCTACCTGGAGGATGGGGCGCGTACGTGGTTTCAGAACCGCGAGGAGCAACTGACGTCGTGGCGCGAGTTTTGTCGTCAGCTTTTGGAAACCTACACCAGTGCTTATCGCCACGAACGAGCGGAACGAGCGATTCAGGCGCGCGTCCAGTTGCCCAACGAAACTGACTGTGACCACGTACGTCGAAGACATGACACGCCTCTTCAGACGAGCGGATCCAAGAATGACGAAGGAGAAGAAGTTAAGTCATCTGATGCGCGGGGTCAAGGAGCAACTCTTCGCTGGCCTCGTGCGGAGCCCTCCGAAGACGGTCGCGGAGTTCTTGTCCGAGGCCGTGACCATGGAAAAGATGCTTCTGCATCGCTCGAGCCTGTATGAGCGGCAAGCGAACAGCATGTTAGTTGCTGAGATTTTCACGGCCATAGGAAGCAACGGTGACTGTCTGCGAGAACTCATCCGCTCTGTAGTGCGTGAAGAGTTGCAAAAGGCCGCCGTAACACCACGCCCTACGGTAAACTCCATAGCGAGCATTATCAAGGACGAACTGCACCAGGCGTTCCGTGACACCTTGCCTCCTGATAACGCCTCGGCAGTGCCTCCTGAATACCCCCGTGCGACCTACGCCGAAGCGCTGAAGCGCCCTGCTTCATCTCCGCCGCTGTTCGTTCGTGCTCCTCCTACGGTGTCAGTTCAGTCGGCGCAGCCGATACCGTACTACGTCGCTGGGTGTACACCGCCGCCCGTTGTTCATGCCGCTCCATTTGCCCATCGTTCGGAGCATGTAGTTCACTACATCGACGACAGACGCCCGCCCCCTCGGAAGTCGGATGTATGGCGCACACCCGATCATCGGCCTCTGTGCTTTCACTGCGGTGAAGCTGACCATTTGTACCGCCAGTGCCCATACCGGCGCCTTTGGATTCGCGGCTTTTCCGCATACTCGCCGCCACCCGGATACGGCCAGCGACCCCGGGACATTGAGGACTACCTCTCTCAGCAGCGCTTGCCACCACCAGCCAGGCGGCAGTCGCGATCGCCGTCTCCGAGACGATTTTCACCTCCGCCCCAGCGGTATTCTCCCGAGCGGTCGACCAGTCCCCGCCGGGAAAACTAACTGAGGCGATCTTTGGGGGCGAGGTCGCTGACGGACGAAGCGCTGAAGACCTCCGACGGACGCAGTTACCGAAACATACCGATCCGACATCACATGCTGAACGGGACGACCGGCTTTCGCTCGATATTCCAGTGACTATTGACGGTTATGCCGTTAGTGCTTTAGTGGACACCGGCGCAGACTACACGATACTAAGCGGGAAAATAGCAACGCAGCTGAAGAAAGTAATCACGCCCTGGCATAACTCGCAGATTCGGACGGCGGGCGGCCACATCGTTACTCCGCTGGGCGCCTGTACGACTAGAGTTGATATTCAAGGATCTACATTCGTAGCGAGCTGCCTTGTCTTGCGCGAATGCTCTCGCGACGTTATCCTTAGGGTTGACTTCCTGCAGGAGCACGGCGCGATTATCGATCTGCAAGAGCGTCGTATTACTTTCTCTGCCGAACGAGCAATCGACGTGCAAGACGGCCAACGGCGCGACGACGTACTTCGTGTTGCTGCAGACAGTGTAACGCTTCCTCCACGAGCCAGTGTCCTCGTGGACGTCACATGCTGTGGCTTACGCGATGGCGAAGCGGTGGCCGAAAGTAACTTGGAACACCTACTGAAGCAAGGTGTTTGTGTGGCTCGCAGTTTTATACAGATTCGTGCTGGTCATTCGCAATTGCTTGTTACCAACTTTAGCTACGAGCACCGACACCTGTTCCGCGGCACTTCGTTAGCGTTTGCAGACGCAGTAGCAAACGTTAAATACTGTTTCACGTCAGAAGTAGTGGAGACAGCAGACACCTCTCTGGGCCATCTCGACATCAATTCTGAACTGTCCACCGATAGCCAGACAGCACTGCGCAAGCTCTTGCTTGAATTCAGGACCTGCTTCGCACATTCTTCCAAGGTACGCCAGACCTCCATCACTAAACACAGGATCATCACGTACGAAGACGCACGCCCGATACACCAGCAGACTTACCGCGTGTCGGCAAAAGAACGCGAAGCCATACGTACGCAAGCCCGGGAGATGCTTGACGATGGCGTCATCGAACCTTCCAACAGCCCGTGGTCGTCTCCGGTCGTTCTTGTCAAAAAGAAAGACGGAACGCTACGCTTCTGTGTCGACTACCGCAAGCTCAACAACGTGACTAAAAAGGACGTGTACCCACTGCCGCGTATCGATGACTCGCTGGATAGACTACGGCGTGCCCACTATTTTTCTTCTCTCGTTTTAAAAAGCGGGTACTGGCAAATCGAGGTAGACGAACGCGACCGCGAGAAAACAGTCTTTGTGACTCCAGATGGGCTCTATGAATTTCGAGGTCTGCTAGAACTGGGAGTCTCTGTAAGGGCGCTACGGTGGATATCCAACTTCTTGAATGGCAGAATAATATTTATTCAAACAAGCGAAGGAAAAATTTCCTCTCATGATATTATTCGAGTCCCACACGGCAGTGTCTTAAGCCCGTTTCTCTTTAATTGTGTAATGGCGGATTTATCACGGAGACTTCCACCTGCACTACACTACTCTATATATGTGGATGATGTTTGTATTTGGGCGCCTGGTTCATGTCCCACCCTTGTTCAATCAATTTTGCAGGAAAGCCTAAACATTGTGGGCAAATTCTTAAAAGAAAGAGGAATGGAGCTGTCTTACAGTATTGGCTATCGATGATTCCCTAAGCTTAAGTAGTCCTAACCTTGCTTACGTAGACTCAGCTTCGTTAGTTCAGAGGGGTATTTGCCATTGCGCTTGGAGCCTTTCTGCACTACCGCTAGGATCGGCCCACATTTCGTGTTCGCACGTTACGGACTAACGCTCGGCTTAAACATATCCGATGTTAAAAAAATACTTCAGGAGCCCTTCTACTACGCAACAATAATCCTAATCTGTTTTCCTCGCGTTTCATTTCTTGAAAGCTCATCGCTCGGCGCTGCCGCGTTGGTGCAGTAGTTACGGTGTTCGGCTGATGACGCGAAAGACGAGGATTCGATCCCGGCCGCGGCAGTCGCATTTCAATGGAGGTGAAATGCTAGAAGCCCGTGTACTGTGTGATGTCACTGCACGTTAAGGAACCACAGGCGGTTGAAATTTCCGGAACCGTCCACTACGGCGTGCATCATAATCACATCGTGGTTTTGGCACGTAAAACCCCAGTAGATATTAAGACAAAACTTTATTGTGTCTCATGCGGAAGTGACCTTTAATGAGTTGGGAATGGCCTTGTCGGAAACCCGGTGTCGGCACGGATGGCAAAAAAATGTCACGTGGCTCTACGGAAATGCATATACCCGCTCACGTGTGGCGCCTACCTCGCTCTACACCCAAGTCCGTGATATGCGGGTATGCGCCACACGGGGTTTTACATGTAGCGAAAGCATATCATTTGGCAATGTATAACCCTAATGTGAAACTTAAGTATAACTCAATGCATGACAAAATTTACACCAGGCTTCCGTCTTCAAGTGCTAGAAAGAGTGTGCTACAAATTTTTAATTATTGGCGCTCGCCACATTCCTATCAAGTCCACCGACTCCTGCGGCCCTCACCAAGAGGTGGCGCCTGCTGTCGAGAGTATTGGAGCGGGCCCGCAACCTGCGTGCGGGGCTAAAATAATCTGGTCTATAGCCACAACGTTTTCACCTGCGTGGAGCTCGATGGTGTCAGTTTTTTCTCTCCGGCTGAGCACCTTGACAAGGCCATTGTCAAGGTGGCAGAAGAGGTTTGTGTTTGAGTTTCCTCGTAACAGAATCATGTTTTCTCGTACATTTGAATATAAGTCCGACACCACCTTGCCTGTATGTTGTGGTTGAGTCGTACTTTACCATTTTTCTGATGTATTTCACTGCGAGAAATTCAATTAACGCTATCGCGTTAAAACCTAGCATGATGCTAGTGTTCTTTTTACGTCCAATAAACAACGACGAAAGACCTTGAGGTACCTTTCCCCGTGATCACTATATTGTGTGTTTCAGGTAATCGAGTGCAGAAAAAATCTGATATTTTAGTTTATGGCGTATTCACTCCACGTTTCAGTTCAATTGCGTGAAACTGTGAACAAGTTTTAGCGGATGGCGAAGACGCAAACGTTTCTGTTGTTTCACCTTGACGCCGTAATGCGCAGTCAAGATGCGCAATTACCTCACTTGGAGCATATGCCTTATGCATTCAAGGAAACCAATCTTTATTTTTGACCCTTCTAGACAGCTTGTTTGCTCAGCCATATGCAGCTCAATCTACAGCGTTAGAAATCGCAGCAACGCATATGATGCAATGCTTGTCACTGCATTATCAGATACTTCGTTTTCCATACTCTGGCTGTCTCCCTTGGTTTAATTCACATTCTTATCACCCAATTTGTCAATTATTCTGCGCGGTTGTCCACGCCACCTGAAGCTAAACCTGTGACGTTGAGGTTAAATAAGAATGATGAAACCTGCATAATTGCGTTGCCACATTTTATTAGTCGATTATATTTTTGCACCAGAAGAACACAATCAAGAAGCTAACATATATTACTCAAATGAAAAAATATGTTTAACGCAGACTTCATTGGACCTGCTCGAATCAACTTGGGTTAGCATTTCCATCTTGCCGGCATGGCTATCCCTTCTTCTCACGTACCGCACATCCTGTGGCTGTAATAGAGAATACAAAATAATTATTGAGCACGAGAAAGTTTGGCACAACCTGTCACTTCACTTAAACTATCAAAATATATTGTTTCGATTTAAAGCAATGAAATCTATTAACAGAATTAGACGTAAGCAATTTTCATAAGCTGTTTTTCAAGAATATAGCTTGAGCACACTAAATGCAAGCATTTTCTTCTCTGATTACTTTATTGCGCACAATTTGGCAGAGGGCCTTGAGAAGCTCTGTCAAAAAATTTAAGCTTGTGTTGTACCCGGTATGGCTATTTTAACATTGAAGATTAGCTCAGCTATATATTTTTTGCATTGACTTTAGAACCACCGATCGCCTCTCCCACAATGTACGCGTCGTGTTGTCAGACAGCGAGTAGCCACATCATTTATTGCGCGATTACACATTCAGGAATACCAGTGGTGTCGTTGGTTACGGTTGGTATTACCGCGAGAAAGCTTGTTCAAACTCGTCCCAAGTTTAGCATTCAGCATGCTTTGAAAATTGCCTTTTGGCTGCAGTGAAATGTTCATAGCACCGCTACTTTCAATTGCCATGATGCACTTCCAACACCAAGAAGTAAATGCATCTAGCAGAAACTTCAATGCTTTTGACGTTTGTGTACATCCTATTTCACTGTATTGTTGAGTGTGCCATAACATCTCTTTTGCTTCCGTGACACTGCTGCCGATAGATGTTCGACCACTATTTTCTACAACATAGACAGTGATACAACACTCAAAGTGATCCCTCATTGTTTCACTGGCATAAAGATCGCTCATCTAGAACGTCGTTGGTAAAGTTTTTTTTACATTACTGCTGGAGAACTTTAACGCAGCATAAACTGAGGTGCAAAGGCATCAACAACAAGATGTCCTGTCAACATTCATGCACACTCATTGGTGTGTTGCTGAAAGCTTGTGTGACGGCTGCTGTAAGCCACAGCTGTATAGCATCTTTAGACGAGTATGTAGAATTGGGCGCCTTTGGCTCACACTCATAACACAACTTCCAGCCTATACTGATAGCAATGGTACTGGATGCATCACAGTATGAGGGGTCCAGCCCCGACCAAATGTTTTAAAGTTCGGGTAGCTTTTCGGTATGTCATCAATGTTGGTATAATCGTTCGGTATACCAAACTTTCCCTTTTAGGTTGCGCTATTTCACCGCCAGGCAATGGACTGTCTATGTTGTCCCTCCTTTTCTTTGAGTCTACATACATTGGTTGGACTTTGGAAAAAAAATGAGAAGCCAATGCCTCCGCCAGAAGAAGTTCTTGCTAGCACTGTTTGTCTACAGGCGGACAGATAAGAGGTGTTATTGGAAAATATTAGCGGACAAGCCATGCTGTTGTCCCCCCGCCCCTGCGGAATTTACTGCATATTGTGTGCAGCGCTCGTATAAATACTTATGCCCATCAAACAAGTTGAAACTGATTCGCCATAACAAACAAAACAACCCACCCACGAAAACTAGGGCAGATGAGAACATCGCCGCACTACTTTGCAAGTGTTTTTTTCTAGAGTGGGTCAATAATTTTCATAATGTTTGTTAGACAACCAATGATTGTGTATCGCAAGCAGACAAATATGTGCACAGAACTTATGGAGCCTGATTAGAGATTTCGCAGATATTTATCGCATAGTTTACAGTGCTCAGCGACTGAAATACAATACAAGGACAGCATCACGGCCGGCAGCTTTGCGCCACATGTGGCTGCTGGCGACAGTGAGCAGATGCATTTTGTGTATTACATGAACGCGATAGTCTTTTTGATGCATCGTGACTGCATGTCACCACCTCAGCTATCACACAGCGCTCACCCGTGGCGTAAAAACTGCCGGCCACCACGCTTTCTGAATATCCCGCTTCAGTCATTGAGCACAGTACCTTAGGTGGAGCTCATACGCTGCGTCGTTTCCGTAAGTGCAGATGTGGGCTATAGCTCTTCCATTTTGAGCGCATCATATCCAGGTGATAATGCGCTACAAATTTGAATAATATTATGCCAGGTGTATGAAGTTAATGGGTAAATCTCGCGTAAAACACGAACACTCTGGCTTATGACATTTTGGTGAGTGGAAAATTGATTTCCCCTCAGCCGCATGCTGCACTCAACCGGTCGGCTATGTTCACTCGCCGTTTATATCTTTAGGCTTGTCTCGGACGAAGGGGGATGCCCTACATACTAGGTTTTTAGCTGCACCAAAAGTCTAGTTATAACTAAACTATAATAACTATTATACTATTATAACTAAACTTATAATAACAATTATAACCCTCTCAACTAAATTACTCGAAAAAGTAGGTACTATTACAAAAAATGACCTATTTAAAGAATAACGTAATTAGGCCTGTATTACTTTTCATTCATTACGGCGTCATTACAATTTATTTATTGTTAACGATGAGTTACTATGGGTATTCACTTGAAACGAACTTTAAGGATGACATCAGTTTGAAGATAACAATTTTCAAAGTGTGAGACGCAATACATTAGCGATCAAGAGACTTTTCTTCTTCAAGGAATAAAACATCGTTTTCTTTAAAAAGTTAATGGAACAGCAGTTCTATTGTACCGCCAGCTTGACAGCGCTAATCTCGTAACCTTGTGCCATCTTCTGGATTCAGGAGCAGCCAGTATGTCTTGCAAGTTCACCAGCTACTGTTCTTATATCACAATACTTGCTCTAAATGAAATTAAAAACTAATTAGTGAAATTTTCATTCGTCATTTGCGCGTTTTATTGCTTGTGGAAGTAGTGTCAGGGTTATGGAGTAGTTAGTTCAAGGGTTACAAATCTGCAATCTGTAACAGGGGCTCTTCTTTAAATTCGGTGCAGTTAAAAAACACCCTGTATGAATTATGTCGTAAAATGTAATCGCTATGCGCTAAGAAATGCGATCTACTCCAGCCCCATTCATCCAAGCGCAACTAAATAATTTCAGTTTAAAATTACATATTCGTTTTTGCTTCCGCTGACAATATTTGCTTTATGGTAAAGTGGCTGATAAGCGCACTGCCAACACTGTAATAGCAGAAAGTCTTCAGTCGTTGTTGTAATGGTTACTGGGTTTTGGAAATCTATTATTAACATATATGTCCAGATAGTGCTTGCCGCACCCTAAAAGTGGACCAAAAGATCTTCACAAGTATTTACCCTGGTTGCCGGAATGCTTTTTTAAATCTCTGATAATTCCCTTTCATTTCGGCATTTGATAGTTTCGTCGTATGTTCGCTTTATACGATTGTGACTAGGAAAAAAAAATGTGGGCATCTTGCAGTAGTCGTGCAAGGCTGGAGTAAACAGCGGAGCTGGTGATCGACCTAGCTTCTTCCATGTTTGACTAGGCTTGGCTAAGTTTTGCAAGGAAATGCTAAGTGCTGCTAGGCACGGTATTCCGAATCGGCTCGCCGCTGGCGCGCAGATTCTCGCTGGGTCACATGGAGCGCTTCACGATGTGCGGCTTCTTCATCGGGTGTCCGGATCTTCTGTGGTCGTCCCATGCCAAGCCTACATGCACTCGCCACCGTCACGGCGGCTCTGAGCTCTATGTCCCCGGTGACATCACGGCCAAGCTGAGCCTCCACACTTTCCGAGGCCTGGCTGGTCGAAACCTGCCGAGCCATGGCCAGAGGTGCCTGCTGCAGTCACGGACACCGCGCGCGTTCGGCGCGAAAGCGGGGAAACGCGGACGGCATCGGCAGCAGCTCTACGCGTAGCCTCGTTGGTGCTGCTACAATTTCTTTCTCACTCTCTCTCTCGCTCTAATTTTCTATTTCTCTCTCCCGAGCATGGCGCGTGCCGCGCGCACGCCCTCCTTCCCTCTCCTTAACGTCCCATGTCAAGGCAACATGTACACGGCACGGAGAGGAGGCGAAGCACACGCCGCTCCGCGAGGCGGTTGCTAGGAGCCAGGAGCATTTTTTGTTCGCGCTACGCGGCGCAAGCAACAGCTCAAACAGCTCCGGTGTTAAAAATGAGGCCCCTTGTTTACCCTTGTAGTTGTTCATACACCATAGACGTTAAATAAAAATCGTGCTTAAAAACTCTAAACTTTCGCAGCGTACAGCGTAAGATAATATACATTTTTTGTGAAGAAGGAATCTCTAAATGTAAACGTGGTCATTATCAGATTTTGTGTCACGATATTAGGTTTCTTGTGCTTATTTTCTTTTTCATGGAGCCGACGTGGTATTCCCGGTTAAGGGCAACAAGTTCATGTAAGTTTGTAAAAGTACTTCTTTGCCAGGCTGAATATTTGCGGCCCTTGCTAAGGAGAGCTTGCTGATCTGCCCTAAATGTATTCCGATAAAGATATCGCTGAATAGCGAGTCAATATCATACAACGAATATGTTATAACCAAGTTTGTGCCTCTCGAAGCAGTTTTTTTTTTATTTGACCCGCTTAAAATTCATTGGTCACTCAAGCTTTGTTTTTACGCATTCTTATAATTTTTGTAGAGATACTAGCGTTGCCTTTGACCCCAAAATAAACTAGGCCCACATCGTGATAGAGATTGCAGATTAAAATGTACGGGGAGTGACGCAAAATTAATTGAGATCTCTTTAATGTGCATTTACTAGCTTACCACTACCACTACGAGGTGCGAAGTGCGATAGGAACTGTCTTGCAGCTGTTTACTTCCAGGCGTGTTTATAAGGCTACGACGCAGTCCTTTCCTCATTTATTGCTTTCCCGGGCCTGCTGTCTCGCGTTGGCTACTACTACATTGGAGGAGTTTCTTCTCCACGTAGCGCGCAGGAGCGTCCATGACCGCCCCCCCCCCCCGCCCCCCCTTTTCTGTGAAAAGCAGAGCAAATAAAGCTGCTTTCTTGCTCTCTCGACTCACCGATATGTCACTTCAGAGGAAGTGACGTATCGGCAGAACGGCATGTGTGCATTAGACCTCATGAAAGACGTCAAACATCTCTACAAAACGACACGGAGGAGGAGTCGCTGTAGGGTTGATAGCTCCAAGGTGCCCGCCAGCTGCAGCACAGTTAGAAGTAAGAGATGCACAGTTAAGCAATGGAATACTTCGCTATGCAGCCAAAAGAGGTGCGGATGTGAGCGTCACCTGCATGGTGCAACTTCAACAAGCGGAACGCCTCAAATATTGCTCCACATGTAAACCGGAAGAGTTAAAACAAGCAGCAGGATAATAAGATATTTAATCAAGTGTTTGTATTGCAATATAGTATCATGTCCTCGTGAAAACTTTTTCGCATGGGATTGGTACCCAGCAGACCTGGGACCTGCGTAAAATTTTCTCCTTACTTCGTTTTATCCTGCCTAATTACTAATTTTATTTTGCGCGCTGCTAAAGTAGTCCTACTTTGTTGCCGCTGTTGTCACGCATCCTGGTTTCGTGCATAGGATTGTACAGTAGAGATATTACACTGACGCATCTCGGTCTCTTTCTGGTCGTACGAATATTTCGAAGTGTGCTTTGCGGTTATGATAATTTATGGCACCATATATTTTTATATCATCCTTTACTGTTTCTCAGCCACTGAAGTTGCAATTTTTTGATGCACATTAGTGCCTTCGATACCGGTTAAGTGAGATGTATAGGAATTTCCTTAATGCAGTAGCTCCTTTCTGCGGATGCAATTTTTTAACAATATACTTGCTTCAAGTATGGGGGTTCAGTACTGAACAAAACAGTGCAGGCGAAAGGAATTGAAACCTGTAGCAAAATTCTGAGTTCTCTATTCCCTAAGATGATTTTTTACAAGTTCTTTCGTTAACACTTCTCTTTTCAAATATATAGAAGTAAATGTGTCTGTTACCATCCCTCAGTAGAAGCACAGCGCATTTTTGAAAAACATTTTTAGGTAGCATGCTGCTTATTGTTGCCAGTACTTCATAGTGATTCTTATAGTGGATGGAATATCGGCATTAGTTTTCCCATGTCAATTCAATACCAATGTAATGACATTCATTGTAACTGCCCAAAAGAAATGCTCACAATCTTTTTTTAACATTCTAACTCAGGTACGACCTTCATCGTAGGAACCTCATGGTGTGATCCTTACTGCAACATCCGCAGATTACAATTATCAACTTGCAATACTAATTATTCTGCACCTAATAATATACTAAACCTTATATAAGGTAGAGTCGATTCAATTCACTCATTTAGACTCGATTTGTGTTCAATCGTAAGTCACTCATATTTTCTGATTGAAGTGTGATTGAAGTCATTTCCTGAGTCTTCTAATAATTTTTCGGTTATTGTAAAACGAGCACAGGAACGGAAATCTACCGCTAACTGGCGCCAATAGTTCCCAAGTGCATTCACTTTTATCGACAACATGCATGCTGCATAATTTCTCAAATACGTAAAAAAGGGCACACAATATAGGTGCGCATAGTCTTACTCTTAATGTATGCTAAGCATGAAAGGTAATATATCTGTACACCTAGCGCCAGTCCACATAAAGTAGTCCGATTGCTGGCCTGAGGTAAACAGTCTCATCAAGCGTAGGATTTCTTTTCACCATCTTGTTATTTGCAGGAAACTAACTGGCATTAAACAATACAAAATTTCCCATCATATAAAAACCCTATGTCCTATGTTACTTGGCAGAAATCTGTTCAGAATATCTTAATATCTGAAATATATTTTCCAATGAAAATTCAATATCTCATTTAAATTTTTAACGAAAAAGTTCGAGGTTAGGTTTGGGACAGAAACACTACGTTCACTGAGCTTCCAAGGTCATTAAAACCTAATGTCAAAGCGTTTTCTCAGTATGCCTCATCATTGCAATAGTAAATAAATTAGTGTATTTTTACAGGCAAAAACATATGTAATATTGGCGAAGTGTGCACCAAACGCTTTGGCTTAAGATTCCGAAAAGGCTAAAAAGAGTTGCTGTTCATCAAATTTTATTGTTTAGTGAATAAATAAGCACGCTCTCAGAGTATAGATTGATAGCGTTTTTCTTTGTTGCCCATAGGACGGCCTAGTTGCGCTGTAAATCTGACAGACTGCTCCTTTAAACGGCCATGATAATTACGCTGTGTGGCAGGGTTGTGCGGCTATCCCATGCTCCCTCTAAAGCAAAGAAAAATATATGGAATAAATAGCACCTCGCACATTTTTTTATCAATACAAATGCTAGATTATAAAAAAAAAGAACTCCTTCATGAACATCATTGATAATATCTTCCTGCGGGCAGTGTAAAAATAACAACTGTACAATAATTTCCTCGCTTCGTGGTGCGTTTATGATACTTTAATAGTGGGCAAAATATGTATAAAAAACGCACAGGATGGTGAGGTACGTAAGGCGAATATTTATGCGTTACCAGTGGGTCGCGTTAGGCGTTCTCGCTCTTCATCTTGAACTGACTGAATCTCTTGCGCATCTGAAGGCCGTGCTTTCTCTATTATATTTCAGCATAAAGGATGTTTTATAGCGTCGTGGTTTACTCTACTACGCTCCTCTTCAATGCTCAAGTGTTCGAGGGCATTGTAAGCATACATCGGTGAAGTTAAAGGCGGTATCCGGGTAACTGCATCAATAAATTGTGATAAGAATACAGAAATGATCACGGGGGTATAATGAAGGCAGCATGACGACAACGGCATGAGGAGAACGAGACAACGATTTCACTGAATCGATGACGAATCGCGAATGATGACGATGTGCACGACCATGATGGTATCACGACAACTGTAAGACAACGAAGCATGATTGTAAGACGATCAACGTCAACAACATCAGCCTATATTTATGTCCCCTGCAGGACGAAGGCCTCTCTCTGCGATCTCCAATTACGCCTCTCTTGCGCCTGCAAATTTCCAAACTTCATCACCCCACCTAGTTTTCTGTCTTCCTCGACTGCGCTTGCCGTCTCTTGGGATTTATCCTGTTATCCATTCTGGGTCACCGGTTATCCATACTACGCATTACATGGCCTGCTTAGCTCCATTTTTTCCACCTAATGTCAACTAGAATATCGGCTATCCCCGCTTTGTTCTCTGATCCACACCGCTCTCTTCCTGTCTATTAACGTTAGGCCTAACATTTTTCGTTCCATCGCTCTTTGTGCAGTCCTTAACTTGTTCTCGAGCTTCTTTGTTAACCTCCAAGTTTCTGCCCCATACGTTAGCAGCAGTAGAATTGAACGATTGTACACTTTGCTTTTCAACGACAGTCGGAAGCTCCCAGTTAGGATTTGGTGATGCCAGCCGTATGCACTCCCACCCAATTTTATTCTTCCTTGAATTTCCTTCTAATAATTAGGGTCCCCTGTGAGTATTTGACCTAGATTAAACGTACTTCTTTACATACTCCTAGAGGCTGTAAATAAATTAAATTATGGAGTTTTACGTGCCAAAACCACGATCTGATTATGAGGCACGCCGTAGTGGGGGACTCCGGAAATTTGGACCACCTGGGGTTCTTTCACGTGCACCTAAATCTAAGTACACGGCTGTAAGAGGCTGTAACACGATGCCGCAATGTAAATTATGAAATGGTGAGGTCGGTATAAAAATAACAGCGTAATGTGGACAACGGGATGAGGACAATGGGATGACGAAGAGGGTTTGATGACGCTAGTTTAGCGGGAATTAAAATGACGATTATGGAAAGACCGCAATGGCATCACCGAAACGGTATGTCAAATTTGGAACGACATAACGTCATAATCACAATGGACTGGCAAAATTATCATTCACATAAAATGGCAATAAAGGATGACGTTGATGAATTGACGAGGGCTGATAGCGGCTGGGTTTCGCCACCCGTGATGTAGGAAGCGCAGGACCATCTGGTGGTGTTTTAGGACCGAAGAAACCAAGCTTTGCATCACCGTAAACTGTGGTGTAGTCTCTCATTGGTTGAAGGGCAGGCGCCATCGCATGCGCTACAATTATTGCAAGCACCTTCTGGGGTGCTTTCAAGGTAAACTGGATGCGTAGGATGCCTACGTCGCGAAAGTGAGCAACGCGGCATCGCTTGCGCTTTTTTCTCACCTCAATCATGGCAGATAGTGCACACTACGCGTAGCTATGCATTGAGCTTAGAAATGCTGACGCTTCATAAACAAAATTTGCAGCCACTTGTCTGAACTGTTAATTTAGCTTTTTAGTGTTTCCGTCATAATAATTTATAGATTTCTCTAGGCAATGCGTGTATTTTGATGTGTTGCCAGGAACATTTTGTGACCAAAGCTGCCACAAAAAAAATTTAGGATTTTTTAGGACTTTAGTCGTGTAAAAAGGCTTACAGCATGGCTGAAGTAGACAGGTAATATTGCAAATTTGAAGAATATTAATCATCATCAAGTTTCTTACCATTACATGCCCTCACACATTCTTCGCAAGAGGAGAATTCGTTTCCTGTAACAGAGCACCATTTCTCGTCCGACACGATGCAGCATCTGCAGTCTGGATTGTAATATAGCGTCGGTGAATTGTGGTGTCCACAATTCTTCGAGAAATTCGCCACCGTGCAGTCCGCATTTGTAGTACTTGCACCTTGATTGGAAAGAAATTCAAATTCTTCTTTTATAACACTAAACACATTAGCCCGTATACAATTGCAGTTTGTAAACTTCTGGCAAATTTAGTTTCACTAGTAATGTTTTTCTGCGTTAAATATAGTCGTCGTCTTTTTCGGCCAACAATAAATAAGCAAACCACACTTATCATCCGCTAAGGATACTGCTTCTCAAACCGTGCTTTCCCTTGAAGCAAACAGACTTGTACATATCAAAGACAAATATAGCTCCAAGGCACATGCAATGGCACCAACTGGCGATGCTGAAAATAGGTGCTCTAGAAACTTCCGATCACGGTGGGAACATGTTAAAGGTGCATGAAGTGGCCTCCAAGCGCGAGCGAAAAATCGCGAATGTTGTGCGCTTCCAGGGACATAAGTAGCGGGAGAGCAAGGGCTACCATAAATACGATGTGGTGCGTGGAATCTGAAACGGAGTAATGGTGCCAGCACTAACGTTCGCAAATGTCATTCTGTGCTTAAAATCCGATATATTCTCGCAGTTGTAAGTTGACCAAAGATCGGTAGGCCGGTTGTCTTTGGGAGCCCATGGTAAAACCACAAATGAGGCAGTACTACAGGGTAACATGGTTAGAGCCTCTTTGGAATTCAGAGAAATGCAGAGGAAAGTTAGTTTTGAAGAAGGTCTCAAGAACATGGATCAAAATAAATGGGTGGCTACAGCGCACAATTATCTGCGCTTGAAAAGCCGCTTCGATACAGAATGAAGGAAGGGGTCAAGAAAGTTGCCAGTCAGCTACAGGGTAATTGATAGTGTAAATAGACAACGAGGAGTCATACGAAAGACAGTGAGAGAAACAGAGACAGCGAATTAGTCGCAAAGAGAGGTAACAAAAAGATCGTGCATATTTGCAAGAATGAGTAGAAAGAAGTTGGAAGCGAAAATCTCTACCATAACACGAAGAGCAGTGCCTATATAGATATTTGAGGCTGGGGTTAGTTACCCGCCATGGTTAATTAGCGGCTCTGGTGTTGGGCGGCGAAACACGATGTCGGGGGATCCAATCCTGGCCGCGGCGGCTGTATTTCAGCAGTGGCGAAACGCAGCAGTGGCGAAACGCTGCTGTCCCGTTCATTGGGGGCACGTGAAAGATCCCTGGCGATCAAAATAACACGTAGTCCTCAATAGAGCGTGCGGCATAGTCAAATCATGGCTTTGGCATGTAAAACCCCAGTATTCAATTCAAAATCGAGTTGGTTGCCTAAAGACAACTTATACAGCAACAAATATTCGCAAAAGATGAGCTATGTGTATGTTGCAGCAAAACTCTGGGGAACACTCAGCACATCCTAATAGAATGCGAAGGGATTCATTCACTCAGTGAGAACCGTTGGTAACGTACACCTTCCAGAAGCACTTGGGTTTAAAGGGGACGGAAGCATCAACCGGAAAGCAGAGGCGATGAGCAAGATACGCTTACAATATTGGTGGAAAAAATGCAGACGATTGATACCACCGGATCTTTTAGAGGCATAGGTATACAGTGGTACCAGGTAGTTTGAGAAGTTTTGAGGAATAAAAAAAAGAATAAGGATATGTAAACAAACGTGTTGTAAAGAAAAAAGTATAATGTACAGCATACCTGATTCAATCAAGCAGCCTAAATGACGATTTGGCGACGCCCCGTTTCAAAGGGGATGCCAACAAAATCACCATCATCATCAACCGTAGGGTTCCCGCCGGCGTGGCGTATGGTTGCAAGGCAGTCAAGCACAAATATAAATAATAATAATGCAATCTTTGTGCCGGTAATACACTGCTTATGCTTTGCTTATGAAAAAAATTGCGTAGCTTGCACTAGTGGAGCGAGGCTAAAAAACGCGGAGGTGATCGGCACCTGGCTGGTCCTGGCCTTACGGGTTATGGTTTTCCGGAATTTCTTGATTATTGATCGATTATCGATTACCTATTGATTGACTATCGATTCGCTATTGCAAGGTATTGGCCACGTATTTGGGCTTGGCTAAGCCCTGCCAAGTCATCCCCGGGATTTTCCGAAATTTCTTTATTATTGATCGATAATCGATCATGTTATGGGCCAGGGGAACGTCCGAAATAGCAGAGACAATGTATTCGCCATCAGGCACAGGTGGGGAGGGCGAAAGAACGATGGACGTCATAGCTTGGGGGGCAAGACGAACGTGGTCGGTAGAACACAACCTGCTGGAACCTTCCTCAGGAGGGTGAGAAGAGCAAGGCAAATCGAGCTGAACAAGTCCCGCGAAGCAATCAATCAATGCTGAATGCGCTGATAGAAAATCGAGACCCAAAATCACGTAATGGAGACATTCTTCAAGAATAGTGAAAAGAACAGAGGTCTGACGGCTGGCGACACTGGCACGAGCAGCGCACGTTCCTATGACGGCCGGCGCTCTGCCGTTGCCGACCCACACAACACAGGACGTAGCAGGTATGATGATTTTAGTCATGCGTTTTGGAAGATGGTAACGCATGACAAAGATGTGAGCGCCGGTATCAATCAAAGCCGTTGCAAGGGTACCATCCACATACTCCTGAAGAACATTTCTATTCGTCGTCAGGGTCAGCAGAGGAATTTCTGTCCGGGTCGATGTAGGCCTCAGCATGGTGGTAAGGCTTTGTGGTTTCTTCCGGCGGCGGGCGACTACCTGGGGAGCGATAGTATGGTTGGAACGCAGATCGAAATGAGGGTGTGCAGGTGTTGCGGCAGTGACGGGAAGTATGGCCAACACGTCGGCAGTTGAAGCAAATAGGCCTATCATCTGGTGTTTGCCATTTCATTGAGTTGCGATAGGGCCGTGAGGGGTACTGGTTCCGCGGATCCGGGACAGTAGTAAAGGCGTCGGATCGGTTTATAGTGCAAATGGAGGGAACACCAAGGTTTGCCAGCTCTTCGCGAACGATGGACTCGATGAGGGAAACCGTCGGTCGAAAATTGTTTGGGGCACACATCTGGAAGTTAATCGGCGATGCGGCGTCGATCTCTCGGTGAACGATGTGCACAATGCTCACGGACATGGTTGGCTAAGGCGCGGAATGGTCTTCGCACGATGATAGAGCGGCTCTTTTTGGAAGACGGGTATACTGATGGACAATTCGGCGGCCTTTAGCTTTTTCGGAACATCTGCATTCACTTATGATGTCGTTGATGCTGGTGCAGTTCTTGTACACGAGAAAGTTAAAGGGGTCGTCAGCTATGCCCTTCAGTACATGATTCACCTTTTCATCTTCCGGCATTCGCTCGTCCACCTTGTGGAAAAAGGAAAGAACGTCCTGAATATACGTCACGTATGACTCGGTTGACGTCTGGGCGCGAGCTCCAAGTTCCTTCTTCGCGGCTTGTTGTCGTCCAACTGTCCTTCCAAAAAGGACACAGAGCTTTTTCTTGCACTGCTCCTAACTCGTTAGCTCTTCTTCGTGTTTCTGAAACCAAACCCTTGTCGTGCCTTTCAAGTAGAAGATCACATTGGCTTACATAAGGGTGTGATCCCTTATATATAAACAGGCTAATTCACGAGCATACAACTTAAGATAAACGCACTACTAAAGAGAGACACCCCTTGCGTTAGCGCTAAACAATATTAGAGTCGAGAGTGGTACTAATGCAATGCACAACGTTCGCGTATGCTAGCAGGCCAGACTTAGGCCATTTAATGAGCGGGTCCCATTCCGACCCGGGACCGTGTCAAAAAGCCCGGCCCGGGCCCGCGGCTTCATGCCCAGGCCCGACCCTAGCACGCCGAAAGACGCTTCGAACGGCCTGGCTAGAGCCTGGCCGAGCCCGCGGGCTGGACCGGGCCCAGGCTTGCGGGTCGGCCCGGGTCCGTGCACTGCTCTACCAACGGGATGACTCACTGGGTGGGCTTTATGCCTGATAGAATATTCTTTCCCCCTGGTATATAAGACGGGAAGCTTGCACCAGGATGCAGATTGTTTGTCCCGCTGCCCAGTGGAAGAACCAGCAGATGCGGACGCCATCGTTTCCTGTTTTCTCTGTGTCTCAGTTGTTTCAAATTGGCAACGAGGAACACCGCGATCCTTCGTTACGAGCTGTGGTCAAAGACGATGACGATGGCAACGACATATGCGACACGACGCCGCAAATAAGTGAGCACGAGGGTTGGTGGCAGAAAAAAAAATGAAGAAGAAGACACGAGCGAAATCACTTATCAGAAGAAAATTCTGGAAATGGAATTTTCTCTTCCGCATTTGACTGCTCGTTCTCCTTAAGACTTCCAGACTACATAACAGTATTTCTAGCTGAGTTTCTGGCGGTTACATTGGCTCTACTAAAAGTGCACTCATCTATCTCGGAAGTTGTAATAGTAACGGATTCTTTGTCATTATGTTCTGCTCTCACTGCAAATAGTGGCTCGCAAGTTTCGCGTATATTCCAACGTGTTATACATTCTAACCTAAAACTAATTAGATTGGTTGAGTGCCTGGTCACAAAGGCTTAGTTATCAATGAATTAGCTGGCAGCTTAGCGAGAGCTGCCCTTAGTGGTCCAATCCTTCCGATTCTTCCTGTATCAGCTTTCATAACCGCGGTAGGTTCAGGAGACAGGAAGTCATGCAAGACTCCTGGAGCCTGCCATTAACAAATCTAACTGATTATCGACACCTCCTATTTCCTTGGAACAGAAAATTCTGCCATAATAAAAAACTTGAAGCCCTTTTAATGAAATTCAGATGTCACACTCCTACATTAAACTTTTACCTGCATCGATCTGGTCTGGCGCCCTCCTCCTTGAGCTCATACTGTGGTGAAGATGAAACAATAGAACATTTCTTCCTGTCATGCTGCCGTTTTTCCTCATTAAGAAAACACACTTCAGAAGAAAAATTTCACAGTGCTGGATTGAATATTACGATACCCAATATTCTATGTTTTGGTGCCTCTTCTCTCGGACATTGTCATAGGGATGTTGGTGCAGCAGTTGTGGGGTATATAATTGAATCAGGACGATTTCCTTGCTAAATTCTTAAATTTTATATAAATAAGTTACTTTAAACATTCAAAAATTTTCAGAAGTGAACCTTATTAGACTATGATAATGGTTTTCCTTCAATCACCTGATTCTTGGCCAATCCTCCATAGTGGGTACGATCCACTGTCGAAGGCAAGCAAGCAAGCACGGCAGCTGCGTCCACGAGGGCCGATCAAACGAGGGCCGAGCGAGGTTCGTGGAAGCAGTCCCGAGGGGGCTACCCGGGTGTACCGCTGGGCAGCCTCGTGACGGGTCGCAAGCCACCGAACCGAGGTCCTGCCCGTGTCCCGTGCCTGGCCGGTTCCTGAGATCTGGCAGTTCCTGTGCTCTCGGGAGTCTGGTGCGTTCGCAGTTCCGGCATCAGAATCCTGAGTCACCAACCAAGCGGCTGTCGCCGCGTCGCCGCCACTGCCTACTCAAGCCGCCTCCGACGCATTCCGCATGTCAACGAAGGTTCTGAACACTGTGAGCGACCACTGGGGCGCCGTATACCGCGACGCCCGGACTTTGCGCGTTAGTGGGCGAGTGACTGAAACTTTGTAGTCTGCCGCGTCGTGAGACTTCACACGCTATCGGATAATTTGTGTTAGACAATGTTACTTTTGTCAGTGTAAAAGAATAGTGTGAATTATATGTCTGTCTGTGAAACCGGTCCCAATATTGCCTTCGAGTCTTTCCTCACCGCACCGCACGTCAACAGACGTGACGGTCCACGTTATTCTTTTACACGAGCCCTCATCGACCGGCTGGAGTCAACGCTTGCAGCCGACGCCTCTCTCCGGATGTTTCGCCTCAAGGAGGGGTACACACAGCCCTGACCTTCTGCTCGTCATCCCATCACACCTGCGTTCGACTGTCCTCCGGCAACTTTACTACGCTGCCTTGGCTGGGCTCTTGGGCGTCTCGCATACATACGACCGTGTATGCCGTAGCTGCTTTTGACAGGGACTCGCCCACTCCTTGGGGCGTTATGTTACCGCTTGTGAGCCCTGTCAGTGCCGAAAGACGTCCTCCGCGCTTCCAGCTGGATGTCTCGAGCCAAACGGCATCCCACCCGAACCCTTTTTCCGCGTTGGTCCAGACCTTCTTGGACCGTTTTCTCTCTCTGGCTCCGGAGACAACTGGGTCGCCATCACTACCGATCACGATACGCGGTACGCAATCACGAGTGCCCTCCCGACAAGTTGCGCTAGTGACGTTGCTGCCTTTCAACTCTACATCATTTTATTCCACGGTACTCTGCGCCAATTAATCACTGACCGTGGCCGTAGCTTTCTCTCGGCAGTTGTCGAGGACATCCTCCGCTCCTGCTCGACAAAGCACAAATTCAGCACGTCCTCCCACCCACAGACCAACGGCCTCGCGGAGCGCCTCAACCGGACCATCATCGACATTCTTTCGAAGTACGTTGCGGCCGCAAACGACGACCGGAATCTTCATTTACCATATGTGACGTTCGCGTATAATTCATCGTGTCACGACACCACCGGCTATTCACCATCCTATCTCCTATACGGCCGAGAACCCTCGTTGCCGTTGGACACCTTGCTGCCCTCTCCCGCAAGTTCCGCCACTGAATATGCCCGCGACGCGATCGCACGCGCCGACCACGCGCGGCAGCGCGCCCGCACCATTCTCTTTCGAGCCCTCACGGCAGTAACAGAGACGCCTCTAGGATTGCCACCATCACGACGTGCACTTTCCTTCGGGTTCTCTGGTGCTTCTCTGGTCACCTATTCGCCACGTGAACCGTTCTGAAAAGCTGCTGTCGCGTGATAATGGTGCATACCGTGTGGTGCGACAAGTTACTGATGTCGCATATGAGCTCATCCCCGCCGTCCCCTCAGCGTCGTCGTCAACTATGAGTGACATCGCTCACGTAGCGAGACTAACGCTATATCCCACACCTTTCACCGCGGATGTGTAGCTTATGCACCGGGACGGTGCTTCTACTGCGGGGGGTGATGATACGGAACAGCCACCACAGTGTGGCAGCACTGAAGATGATGAAGACGACGTGTTCCCCCTTGTTATAGCGTCATCATCTTGACCTCCGTTGGCTTCCTGGTAAATAAATTGTAAATAGCCTTGGGCTTCAGCTACATGTAACATTATTATTAGGGCAACTGGAATACAGTATATTTCTCAAGATGTTAATGCATGGTTAAAATGGCGGTCAGGTGGAGCTACTCACCGAATCCAGAAGCCAATAACATAAGAACCATCGCCCACACCTTAAACTGCATGGTGAGGATTTTCGCTTGAACTGCAGCGGTCTCTTGTCCCTAATGCGGCGACGCTTTAAGGGGTATATATATATACAAATAAATGATTAGCATTTGATGACGTACTGAAAGTGTCGTTGGAGATCGTTGACACCATGCATCGAAGTTTTGTAGCGCCTATGATTAGTATTCCTGTTGTATTTGGGATTAAACATTGTCAAGTCAAGCTAAAACCAGTCTGCGAGTAACTCTCTCTGTGATAATAATAATAATATAGAAAAAAATAGATTGCTATTGTATTTTCAAAACGTATGCTTAAGGAATTTAGAAATAGGCATTTAGAGCTGTCTGAAAGAAAACAAATGTAACATCAATTTTGGGGGAATTCAATGTTCCCACAGATGACAAAAGAAAACAAGCCATATGTGTAGATTGTTATAGAGAAGACGAAAAGAAGGGTTGAGAGCGTGTAATAGCACAAGTGAAGGGAAGGGACCATAAAAGTGAAGGGGACAGCTCTGTGTTTCTTAACCTATTTAACATTGTGGTGCAGCCGCAACAGTGAAACATGTGCACGGACGTCCGTGTAAAAGACACTCCAAGCACGAGGAAGTGAACTCATTTGTGTAATGTGTTTCCACTCGAAGGGTGAAGCCAAGGTCGACATGGAGGCATGGTACGCCAACCTCAAAAATTGTTTTTTTTTCGCAAGCAAATGGCTTGTATGAATAATAAACTGAAACTGAAGTAATAATAATAATTAATAATGCGAATGTAATACAGTAGTGCCACCTTAAAAAAGTACAAAGGCCATCGCCTGCAGCTAATTCACGTCAATATGTATTGTTGCTTATAAAACAAATAATGCAAATGCAGGCAAGACAATATGAGAAGCTGAAAATACTTATAATTGCCGCACCCAAACTTTGTCATGTCGGGCTATACCTATAAGGCAAAGCAGTGAACCAAGATATATTTCACGGTGTTTTAATAGATACTAGTGCGTGGATAAATCTTTATGATCATTGCGTCAGTGATCATCTTGAGATTAATAATCTCATATTAATAATTATTATTAAAAAAATCTGAGCGGATTTTGTCGATAATATTGAATTTGCTGCCTACGGAATGATTGATATTACAGAACTAAATCTAAACATGTAATAAAAAGACGGACTGTTGCGAATTCACACACAACTTGCTCTAAATAATAATATGAGAGCAAGTATATCCGAGATTGTTTATATTGCTTCAACTTGCGCATACAAAGTCGGGATACCCACGACTGCAAAATATGGAAAAGATTGTACCGGCTCTGTGCAGCATGGGACTAAGCGATCTCCTTTACGCATTCACAGCGGCACTGTTTCCGACGACTTCTACGACAAATGGCGATTGTTCCAGCTAGCCGAGTCCACACGACCAGAGTCGATGGTTGTACACGTCTTCACCCACTCTATGACCAAGAATTTTGTCAAAAACAGCTTCATGCAAGAGCCTCATTAATACTCAAAGGTAGCCTATAATGAGTCGAAATCATATTCTTAATTTCTTCCGCCTAACAACAGATGTAGTACATCGTTTACCACAAGTGCTAACAAAGACCTAACTGTATTCAGCTGCATTGCCGCGTCATCTGCCATTGGCTAGAGTGAAAGGAGATCCAGCCATACAGCCACAATAAATGCAATGGTAAAATATTCTTGTGAAAAATGTAACTGAGGTGTAAGTGGTAAAATCAAAGTGGACCAATCTGCATGCGAACAGTTGTGAGCATGTTGGCAGAAGATTTTATTGCCATAATGATTGCAGAGCTCCTAAAAAGGAAGCAGTTACAACGAAGGAAAGCTGTTGAAGGGACATTCGGAAAAGATTGGCACGAAGTGCGCGGACAATATGTGAAGATATGTCTGTATCAACGTAAATGTAATATACAGGGTGTTCATTTTTCAGTATTACGGAATCTTTAGAAGTCGCCTGGGGCAGGAGGCATAATTTCTATCATTGAGCGGGGTTATTCGATGAGGCGGACATTAGCAGCACGAGAAATCGAAACGCATATTCAAATATTGAAAAAAAATTACTAATTAACTTCTTAGTTAATTACTCTACGACAGATACTGCAATTTACGAATCTTAGCCGGGAAATTTTTCAGGCGTATGCACTTGGTATAAGTTCCCAGAATGACACCAATTTGGAGATATGCGCCATGAAACTCGCCGTAAAAATGCACTGTTGTTCCACTGACATTTTTACCAAAATGTTGTTTTATACATTGAAGCACAAAAGTCAATGGGACACCCATGTATGTCATCCCACAGTTTGGGAAATAATATCTCGAAACTGCTGTGATCCTGGAAATGCATTGCAAGTGGATGCGGCTTGCATATATATATATATATATATATATATATATATATATATATATTAAACGGACTGCATTTATACACCCAGAAAAACTTAATGCATTATCTTCAGCACCTCAATTTATTCGCGCCGGCCTCTTCTTGTTTGTTTATTGTCAGGCGAAGCCAAGAACCCCCCCAACACACACAAAAAAAAACCTGTCATGGTCTGCCGAACGGTGGTCTTCGTCCCCTACCCCACGTCCAGGTTCAATATTCGAATATTCATTTTGTACAGCGTTATACTGATATATGAACAATGCCCTGTGCTTATACCTCTATCCGCTTAGAATTTATTTTATTTGGAGGGGGAGGGCCTTAGGGTATTGTAATACCGACTGAAAAAACTATAGTAATATAAAAGATCTGAGCGATTCTGCACGTGGTATAAGTCTTGCCTGCATCGTGCAAGAAGTCCAGTTAGGCGCTGTAATTGCACCATGCTGACAGCACTTGGTGAAGTGAGCGTGTCGGTCTCTGCGGAGGCCAGACCGTCTGAGCGAGCCCTGGCGATGGGACCTACGCCTGGGTAGGTCCACAACAGGTAGCACATATCAGTGTCTCGTGACAAGCTCGTACGGCTGGTTAGGGTGGCGTTATCCTTGACGAAATCCTTGCACATCTATGTGGCAATAGGCAGTTTCGCTCGAAGGCGAATTTCAGCGTTGTGATGAACGTTGCTGAAAGTGACAACGTATGTGTGGTAGTCCCAGAAGTGCTCAGTACTTCATTATTATGTGTTCGGACTGCGCTCATGCCTACAGTGGAAGTGAGGGTGCTGCCCTGGTGGCAGCAGAGTGGATTTATGGGTGGATGACGGTGCCTCCACTTGGCATCGTCGCATTTCGATCCAGACGCACAACGCGCTTTAGGAGGCCTTCTAATGCTCCCTGCGATGATCGTGCACGCGTCGTCGAGAGCAGCACAACGCTACAACGCCGACACTAAGAGCGATGACGTAGAACCGTCGGCATTATTTAGATCGCAATAAAACATTTACATAGTGCAAGGCTGCTGCGGCGTACCATGCACTACATACTGTCTCCTGCGTCTTGCTTTTTTCATGCAGCTAAATGTTCCTGCCGCTTGGCATCTGGGAAGAGCAGCTGCTTTGCCAACACATGCGTCATGTTCAGGTTATATATTTCAGCACAACAAGTGGATACCGGTTCTCTCTCTTGTGAACCACTGAAAAAGCTGATACCATAGTGATCAGAGGAAAATCTCTAATATGAAGCTGGTAATGCGACCACAAGCATTAAAAAACGTTATGTGCCAGTTCTTACAACAATTTTACGAATAAACAAAATTACTCATGAAGACTATATTTTAGGATAATGTGCGACTTTGGAGAGGTAGTAGGCAGACTAATTATGAAATATCAGTGTCAATTACGGCTCAATAAAAATTCCTGAAAATTCGTTTTCGACCGATGTGAAATCATTGTTTCAGAGGCCTAACATTTCCCATTTTCCGTGAAAGCCCCATGACCGGCCGACATGTTATTGTTAAAGTACATCGGTAATAACTATTGAATGGTATAACGAGAAAGCTTGAATTATCTAGGCTAATTTCTTTATTTAAAAATTTTCCTGAATACTGATGTTCTTGATAATTTTATGTTTTATATGAACAACATGCAGCTGCTTTTCTTCAGTGTCCTTGGTGAACTCTTTCAAGCCACAATAGTTCTATTTCCCTGAAGCAGGAAGCAAGTTGCGCGAGGCGATGGTAAATGTTTCATCTTTTTGTCTTCGTTACAGCGTTTGGAGAAAAAGCATTTATTGAAGCGTTCCAGATGGTCATATTGCCCTATTTCGCTTCAATACTGCGCATTGTTTTCGAAGTCACGGCCGTATCACAGGTGGGATCCGACTATTATGCTTGCCAACGTTTTTTCTACCTCGTCGGAGCTCCACGGGCTTGGTTCCACACTCACGAAGAGGAGATCTCAACCTGGGATCTCTTCAAAGAGAAGCTCCGCGACCTTTTTGGCAATCCGTTCGGTCGCCAACTCAATGCCAAGAAGGCCCTTGCCACACGTGTACAGACATCGACCAAGTCCTACGTGTCGTACATTCTCGACGTCTTGGCCCTTTGTGCCAAGGCTTACCAGAACATGTTGGAGGACGATAAGGTTAATCACGTCCTCAAAGGCATTGCTAACGACGCCTTCAATTTACTGGCGTTTACAAACGTCAACAGCATCGATATGATCCTCAACGCGTGCCGCCGTCTCGAGCATGCTAAAAGCCGCCGGGTATCCCAGAACATCACGCGCCTTCCCAACACAGCTGCTACGTCATCCTGTGACGACCTCTTCCAGCAGCCTTCGCGATGTGACAACTTAACCCGTATCAATCGTCATGAGGTCGAAGCAGCACAACAGGTGGCCCCTTTATTCCCTTCACATGCTCATTATCCGGCGACAACCTCCTTGATCCAGGCCGTCGTCCGTCAAGAGTTGTCAAACGTCGGCCTGCAGTCCGTTCGTTCCGTGCGCTCGGAACCTCTTTCTCTACACACGTTCCTTCTACGCTCTTCTTACACATCGCGGACAGGGCAACCCCTCCGAATGGCGAACCATGGACGATATGCCGATCTGTTTTAACTGCCGAGGCATGGGGCATATCCCTCGCCACTGCTGCTGCCGCTGGACGTGTCCGCCGCGCTATCCTTCTGATTACCATCCTCGTCCCTCTAACGCGTCCTTTTCCTTCGCGCCTTCTATTCCCGACCCATTATCTGACCCTGCAACACCTCTGACACGACCCCGCTACTTCCGCTCGCCTTCTCTCTCCCGCCGTCAATCTCGTTCGACCCGTCCCGCCGTGCTCCTTCTCCGACCTGCTCGCAGCACCCCCGACCGGAAAACTAGACAGTGCAGCTTCTGGAGGGGAAGCTGCATCGACGACATTGGCACTGAATCCTCGCGTTTCCTTACCCACGAACACAAATCTTTTGGACGTTCTCGTCGACAATGTTCCTGTGTGCGCGTTAATTGACACCGGGGTGCATGTGTTCATTATGAGTGCTGCTCTTCGCCGTCGCCTCAAGAAAGTTCTGACGCCTGCCCCGAACCAAGCTATATGAGTCGCCGACGGAGGGACTGTCGTTGTTGTTGGCATGTGCTCTGCTCGACTCACCATTGCTGAGGGACACGCCGTCGTTCTCTTCACCGTCATCGAGCATTGCCCTCACGAACTCATTCTCTGGCTGGATTTCCTCGCCAGTCATTCTGCCCTCATTAACTGTTCGGCAGGCTCACTTCGCTTTGATCTGCCTCTTCTTGCCGACCCTGTGGAGGCGCCTCCAAGCCATTTGAGCTGCATTGATTTTATTCGCCCACCACCTCAATCTGCGGCACACATCGACTTGTTTTTCTCACCAGCTGTACCTGATAGGAATTACGTGGTCGCACGAATTACGGCCGTTATACTTACACATGGTGTTACCGTGCCGCACACTGTGCTAACAATTACTGGCAACCGCACCTGCCTTCCCCTTGTCAATTTCGCGCTAACCGCACAAGTCCTCCCTCAGCGGACCTCATTGGCTTTAGTTAGTGCTCTGTAGGATAATGAGGTCAAGCCATTCAAAGTCTAAGATTGTTACAGCTCAGCCCATACCCTGACGTCATCCCACGGCAGTGACGTCGGCATTGAGAAGATGGTTTCCTCTCACCTTACAACTGTTCAAGCTGGAGCTCTCTGCCGCATTCTTGAAGGCTATCGCGACATTTTTACTTTGATAATCGACCCTTAGGTCAAACGTTCATTGTGACCCATCGCATAAATACTGGCGATGCGAACCCTATTCACAGGCGTCCATATCGTGTCTCTGCGTCGGGACGAGCTGTTACCCAACAGGAAGTAAAAAAAGGTGCTTGAAAAGCACATTATCGAGCCTTCCTGTAGTCCCTGGGCTTCTCCCGTCGTACTTGTCAAAAAAAAAGAATGGAACGTTGCGCATTTGTGTGGGTTATCGCCACCTGAACAAAATAACAAAAAAGGACGTTTTTCCTTTGCCACGTAGTGATGACGCTCTAGACTGCCTGTACGGTGCCACCTATTTTTCTTCTATCGACTTACGATCCGGCTACTGGAAGATATCCGTCGACGACATGGACCGACTGAAGACTGCATTTGTTACCCCTGACGGTCTTTATCAGTTCAGGTGATGCCTTTCGGTCTCTGTAACGCGCCCGCCACTTTCGAACGATTGATGGACTTTTTGCTTCAGAGGTTAAAGTGGTCCAGCTGTTTGAGCTATCTGGACGACGTCACCGTTTATTTGCCCACATTCGACGCGCATCTAGACCGTCTTTCAGCGATTCTTGAAGCGTTCCGCCGGGCCGGTCTCCAATTGAACTCGTCAAAATGTCACTTCGCTAGCCGCCACATCTCCGTCCTTGGACAGCTCGTGGATGCCAGAGGCGTGCGACCTGATCCGGACAAAATCCGCGCAGTTACGAACTTTCCTGTTCCGAATTCTACTATAGACGTTCGTATTTTTGTAGGGCTGTGCTCTTATTTCCGAAGCTTTGGAAAGCATTTTTCGACTATTGCACGTCCCCTTACCGACCTCTTGAAGAAAGACGTCCCGTTTTCTTGGGGTCCTCACCATGCCGCCTCTTTTTCGCAGCTCACTACTCTCTTTACCACGCCTTCAATCCTCGCCCACTTTGACCCGTCTTCCTCAATGGAAGTTCGAACTGATGCCAGTGGTCACGGCATAGGAGCAGTGTTAGTACAACGCCA
The DNA here is from genome assembly GCF_013339745.2 of Dermacentor silvarum. NCBI lineage: Eukaryota > Metazoa > Arthropoda > Arachnida > Ixodida > Ixodidae > Dermacentor > Dermacentor silvarum. The sequence continues at coordinate 86,789,181 of NC_051160.1, forward strand.
GCGTGGACATGATCGCGTTATAGCCTATCCCAGCCGACTTCTATCACCCGCCGAGCGCAATTATTCTATCACAGAGCGCGAGTGCCTTGCTCTTGCGTGAGTGGTTACGAAGTTTCGTCCATACTTTTACGGACGCCCATTCTGTGTCATCACTGATCACCACGCTCTCTGCTGGCTATTCTCGCTCAAAGACCCCACGGGACGACTCGCTCGCTGTGCTTTACGCCTGCAAGAATATACCTTCTCCGTGGTATATGAGAAGGGACGCTTGCACAAGGATGAAGATTGTTTGTCCCGCTACCCCGTCAACGAACCGCCTGATGCGGATGCCATCGCTTCCGTTTTCTCTGTGTCCCAGTTGCTTTAAATCGGCAACGAGCGACGCTGCGATCCTTCGTTACGAGTCCTTATCAACCGTATGGAGTCGACGCCTGGTGACGCCTCTAGCCGGTTGTTTCTCCTCAAGGATAGGACATTATACCAGCGCAATTTCGATCCCCCCTGACCTTCTGCTCGTCATTTCATCACACCTGCGTTCGACTGTCCTCCGCCAACTTCACGACGCTCCCTTCAGCTGGGCACTTGGGCGTCTCGCGCACTTACGACCGTACACGCCGTCGCTTCTTTTGGCCGGGTCTCGCCCGCTCCGTGCGGCACTACGTTGCCGCTTGTGATCATGTCAGCGTCTGAAGAATCTCTCCACACTTACAGCTGGATGTATCCAGCCAATCGACATCCCGACCGAACCCTTTTTGCGTGTTGGTCTCGACCTTCTTGGACCGTTTCCTCTGTCGGGCTCGGAAATAAATTGGTTGCCGTTGCAACCGATTACACTACGCGATACGAAATCACAAGAGCCCTCCTGACAAGTTGCGCTACTGACGTCGCTGGATTTCCACTCTGTGACATCATTTTATTGCACGATGCTCCGCACTAATTACTCACTGACCATGGCCGCAGCTTTCTCTCGGCAGTCGTCGAGGACATTATCTGCTCCTGCTCGACAAAGCACAAATTCCGCCCGTCAAACCACACACGGACCAACGGTCTCACCATCACCGACATGCTTTCGAATTATGTTGCGGCCGGCCACCACGACTAGGATCTTCATTAACCATATGTGACGTTCGCGTACAATTCAACGCGTCACGACACCGCTAGCTATTCACCATTCTACCTCCTATATGGCAGAAAAACCGCGTTGCCCTGGGACACATTGCTGCCCTCTCCCGCAAGTTCAGCCACTGAATACGACCGCGACGCGATCGCACCCGCCGACCACGCGCGCCCGTTCGCCCGTACGCGACTTTACAATTACTAGTAGGTACAGCGGGGGCGTGGCACTGTGGGTCACGTGACTTCCGCTTAATACATGTTGTCATGGCAATCGTGGAGCTCCTAGGTGCCTAGGGACATAATCGCTTAGGGATTTTTATGGCACTGGTGTGCGCGGCGGCTGCTAGTTACTGATCGTGGCTCTCTTATTTCCGTGACCGGGCACAGCGACCTTGCCGAGCGCAGCTACTACGTGCGTAGGGAGCGAATCAATTGGGCCGTTGAATGTCTGGTGGTGTCTGGGCCACGCCGGCCGCGCTTTATTATTGTAGCGTTTGTTCTAGTAGCGGAAATCATTGCAGTAGTGGTGGTGTGGCATGACGCCTTTTGAGCTCGGTGAACTGTGGTGGTGTAAACAAGCGGATACTGCTCGCGTTTGAGCCCCGATGCTGACGCGAAGCGGCGGTTGTTGGGGTGTTCCAGAGCGCGGCGTAACAACACCCCAAATAAAAAAAATACTGCTCCAGCCAGGGACACTGCTGCCTCCCTGATAGTGAGATTATATTTGGATCATCAAAACAGTGATGTGTTTATTTAGCAATACCATCGTTTCTCTACCGCAGGCGTTTCTCTCCCGCTTGTCCTCGCGCCTGCGGTATTGATGTAGGAGATCGTTTTCGTGAGAAGCTGGCGGGAATAAAGACACGCACGCAGCTTTCGCTTGTAATTTCCCCACTATGCAAAAACTACACGTGTAGATAGAAAAATGACGCAGAAACATGAGGTTGATGACATTCATGTACCAGGAATTTGGTGCTCGAACTCTGCCATGACGCGCAAAGGTGTCAAAGCTCTCGATTTTGAATAATATATTTTAGACGTTGGCAGACGCATAAACTGTTTGGTTGTGATACCCTCTCATTGAGCAATGAATGATGGTCGTTCGAAGAATCTCGGAGGTTAACAAAGAAGCTCAAGACCAAGTTAAGGACCGCTCCAAGAGCGATGGATCGAAACATCCTAGGCGTAAGGCCAAGAGACTGAAAGAGAGTGGTTTGGGTCAGAGAGCGAATGAGGATAGCTCATATCCTAGGTGATATTAAGAGAAAGGAATGAAGCTAGGCGGGCCATGTAATGCTTAGGGTAGATAACCTGTGGAACATTATATTTACAGAATAGGTACCATGGGAAGGACGGCGCATTCGAAGATGGCAGAAACGTAAGTGAGGTGATGAAATTGAAAAATTTGAAGGCTAGCGCAAGACAGGGTACTTAGAGATCTCAGGGAAAGGCCTTTGTCCTGCAGTGGACATAAGAATAGGCAAGTGATGGTTATGATGATTTAAGACGTGTTCAAAATATACTTGAAATAATTGACAGAAGAATTAAGAGCTCATTTATGTAATCTTGAGGTGGCCTTCAATAATGCATTTGCGGATTGATCGAGGAAGGTATGGAATATTTGATTCAAAGGTAGCCAGGGAGCTCAAATGAGAGAATATATTACTAGCCTCTGAATTGGTGGTGATGGTAAAGATTGGCAGTGTTTCATGTCCGCAATAAACCCACCATCATTTAGAGAAAGCGCAGCATAGGTATTTGGGTAACATTCACGATCGGCGTATTTTTGCTCTGAAAATGCCAACACGAGTACGTGTATATTTCACGCTTAGTTGAATACCGTCGATGGAATATAGGTTGAGGGTAAAACAACATTTCTCTATAAAATTCCAGCGTACCCATAGACACAAGCCTCGAAGGCATCTTCAAATGCAATATTGAATGTCGCTAAATTAGAGTGCTCGAAAATTGAAATTCTCGAATGAAATCCAAAACAGTAGTTGCAAAAGGACGAACTCCCCAAAATACTTGGGTTCCCGATGGTTTCACATTGTGAAAAAAGTGATATAACGCATAATGCCTCGAGTGAATTTGGTAAACATTTAGGAAATTTTACAGGTTAGTTCATAGATCTATGCTATTTTTAACTCAGGTTCCAGATAGCTAAGGACCCTGCAGGCCAATAAAACTGAAAATAATTGTATATTATTGCACAAAAAGCGCACATTTACAAATATTTACAGGTACGGCGAGTAGCACAGGCGTAACAGGAGCCAGCCAAGATGGCGAGGAGGAACCTCTACTTCCTCTTCATCGGTGCCGGCCTAATGCTGTAGTCTTCTGTCTCACGGCATTACCCCCCGGGCGATAATGCGCACCATCCGGGTAGGTCAGAGTGCAGCATCAGCGGACGGGTTATATGGCTGTAGCCGAGCAACATAAGCTACGTCAATATAGACCGGCGCAGATGGTAACGTTGACTTTTCCCGTGCGATCTCCTACGTCGCGTCGGTAACTTGGCGCAGAACGCGATAAGGACCGTGGTAGCGTGGCAAAAGCTGCGCTGAGAGACCAAGGCGTCGAGTTGGCGACCAGAGGAGCACTAAGGATCCAGGACCGTAATGTACACTTTTGTGACGGCAGTCGTAACGGAATCTTCTGTGACACCTGTGGCATCTGAAGGTGGTCACGCGCGAAATGACGCGCAGCGTTCGCACTTGTGATGGCACCTTGTGCGTACTCCGATGGTTGTTGTGGAGCGGCTGGTTGTAAAGTATCCATGGCTACACTCTTAATCTTGCTCCACATAGGTTCCGAAACAATTATGGGGTTTTATGTGCCAAAACCACCATCGGATTATGAAGCACGCCGTAGTGGGGGACTCCGGAAATTTGGACCACCTGGGGTTCCTTAACGTGCACCTAAACCAACTAACACGGCTGTTTTCGCATTTCGCCCCCATCGAAATCAGGCCGCCGTGGTCGGGATTCCATCCTGCGACCCCGTGCTCAACAGCCCAATACCATAGCCACTGAGCAACCACGGCGGGTCACATAGGTTCCAGGTAAAACAGTGTTGTATATATATATATATATATATATATATATATATATATATATACCGCCAGATGACGTCATGTGATGCACTCATCACTCTTAATGTGACGCCACGCGATGACGTGACCGGATGACCTCATGTGCGCTTTCCGGTTTTTCGCACACTCTCCGGGATCGGCTCACATTTTTGTTGGAGCACGCGGCCACCCACGAAAAATTTCGACAAACTAGAGGCTTCAGCTTCGCATTACATGACGGTGTGTAAATACCTTGCTCCAATACAAATCGCATTGACATTCACATTCATCGGATTTTTACTATTCGCAAAAACTATCAATATCACTTCAGTGGGGAGCACGAGCATGTAGATTGGCTGCATACACATGTCATACATGACGTGCTTTGGCAGTTGTTTCAATGCTAATGTCAATTAGGTGGAGATCCATTTTTATTTTTTTTATTTAAAAATACCCTCAGGCCCATATGGCATTAAAGAGGGGAGTGGTTACAGAGTAGTAAAGACAGACAAATTAAACGAACCAGTGCAGTGAGTTCTGGTAATACAATAATTCTCCTCATTATACAATGTTAGCTAATGTTTCGCGAAAACGTTTTTGACATAGGTTCCGCGGAATTTCTTTTCTATCTGCATGAAAATACATAACCACCTCAATGCGGAACACAAGCGAATAGCTTGGCTACATGCACGTGTCAACATGGCGTATTTTGGCAGTGGTGATACACTGTGTCGTGTATGACGTGTTTTCGCAGTGGCTATACGGTGCGCCAAAAAATTTCTTCAGGGCTAATCGAATCAAAGTGGAAATTCATCAAGTAAAGTCCACATTCTTCTCGCTCCCACTCGAGGGTACTGGGGTTACTTCCCCACTTTGGTTTCCGAGACGCACCGCCGGAGACGATGTACGCAAGTGCTGCTAAGGATAGCGGCGATAGGTTCGCTGGAGGCTTTCGATGAATGGAGGCAGACATAGATTATGCTTGAAGACACTTTGTATTTACAAGAACATTTACAAGAAAAACTCAAAGAGATGAAAGTGCGCCGAACATGGTCGCTGTACCGTATACCTATTCCAAAATTTACTATTCCAATTTTGCAATCAGCCCTCCACGTTTGGTCAAAAATTTTTGGGCCACCCCCACTTAGCCTGTCTCTCACGCGCCGCCACGAAAACTGCGAAAACGGTCCATCTGATATATGTGCACACTGATTATGCAAGTTTAGACCGAACGGAAGACGGAAAGTCAATTTTGATTCGACGTCCTTTTTGCCATTAGCCCTCGGCTATTGGTCAAAACCGCTTATCTTGGTCAATTACACACAGGCGACTCTGATCATGAGAAATAACTTTACAGACGAATAAAATTGGGTTGGAGTGCATACGGCAGGCATTTCCAAATCCTTACAGGGAGCTCACCCCTGCTGTTGAAAAAAAAAGCGTACAATCAATGAATTCTTCCGGTGCTAACATATGGGGCAGAAACTTGGAGCTTAACAAAGAAGCTCAAGAACAAGTTAAGATCACACAAAGAGAGATGGAACGAAAAATGCTAGGCCTAAAGTTAAGAGACAGGAAGAGAGTGGTGTGGATCAGAGAGCAAATGGGGATAGCCGATATTCTAGTTGACATTAAGCGGAAAATTGGAGCTGGGCAGGCAATGTAATGCATCGGATCGATAACCGGGGGACCATTAAAGTTACAGAAAGGATACCAACAGAAGGGATGCGCAGTCGAGGATGGCAGAAAACTAGGTTTGGTTATGAAATTGAAACTAGGAGGAGTGATGGGCGCGGGTTATGAGAACGGCTAGAAAAGTATTGGTTGGCGGATAAGGTTCGAATGTTTATTTCTAGCACATATATGGCACCTTCACCGCAGCACATGCTGATTTGCAAGATCAGCTTTGAACAACATGCGAACAAAGACGAGAGTGGAAATGAGAGACAGTCGGGGTTGGGGAGAGTGAAGCTAGGCGAGTGAACTAAACTGCTCGCAGTGGCCCCAAGAAACCGCTCCCTTGCTCTATATGGTGTCGAGAAATCTGACACATGCGGGGAGCGGTTTTATTAAAACTCGAGGGCCAGTGGAGTCTCAGTGGAAACTAGATGCGGGATGATCCGAACCAGGGTGTGGAGGCCGCAGTTCGAAGGCAGACATTCAGACCGCTTGCGCCACCTGTGAGCACGCGGGCAATGCTATTCCGCATGTAGAGCTCGAATGCAATGGCCTGTATCCTGTGCCCAAAGAAACATTGCTACCGAGAGCATTCGGTTTTCGCTCGATTGGGGGCACCACGCGGAAGCTGCAGAGAGCGTCGAGGCGACAAGAGACCTCTCGACTGTTGGTGGCGCACAGGTTGCGGTTGGTAGCGTGATACCCACTCATCCTGTATCAGTTGTGAAAACGGTGCCAGCGATGACTTCAGTGGCAGGTAAGAGATGTATTAGTTTATTATTGCGAAAGCCTTAAGTGACTCATACCCCCGATGGCCTTGAAAAAAAACGCCTCGTCCGTACGGACGTTTTAGTTTTTCAACCATTGGAACGTTCCAATGGTTGAAAAACTACCATCCTAAACAATGGCTCATCCCTCTCTTAATGCAGAGGCTACAAGCACTCAATAAGGGAAGTGAACAGTGCATACTTTCATTGAGTCACGCATACTCGTACAACGTACAGAAGCGCGGCGTCTAGTCGAGTGGTGAAAAAAGCCTACACGACCTTCTTAATGGCTGATACGTCCGTAAGGAAGCAAAAAATGCAATGGCTCATAGCCCCATTAGGCTGAGGAAACAAGCGTTGAGAAAAGTGAAACGAACAGTGCATGTTTTCAATGAAATTGTCATGAGTAAGAGCGCTGCGGCGAAAGGAAAGAAAAGGACGATGTGAACGGCGCGTTCCGAACGGCGCGAGTGCGCGAGGCGCGTGAACCGAGGTAGTGGTGGTGAAAACCAATGCCTCCTTTACTAGATGCCTGCCGCGCGGTCCGGTAAACCCGGTTCGGTGCCCTCTCCCACTTCTCTTCTCCGCGAAAAGGCAACGAGCGCCGCTTGTGGCGCACGTCTCCAACTTAGATCACGTGCTGCGGCCTCTGAGATTACTGCAGCATCTGTTACCGTCTCGGAGTTGGCAGGCGCTATCGAAGCGCCGGCGGAAGTCTTCGACCGCCGCTGTCGCCGCCGCCGGAAGTTGAAAAGGTAACGAGCGCCGCCTCACAGAATTTATGCTGAACTAAGGGAACCGCCACCCCAATGGGAAAGCGAGCAACGCGACGGGCATCTTGTAAAGGTGACATTGTGAAAACATTTATTTCGCTATGGAACGAGGTGTGGTCGAGGCAGAAGCAAGGCTGAGCTATTATCGACGTGGCTCTTGGGCTGAGAAGGTCGCATCGTCAGCTACGCTCTGGCGACGGGAGACTTGGAGGTTCGGCCGAGTCCGTGACGCGGGCAGTCCGAGGTGCAGCCGTCGACTTCGGAGACATTCGAGTGAGGCTCCGTGGACCAGCTGCAGCACCACACGGCATGGCCGGGCACTCCAGAGAGGATCCCCCTTCTTCGGCATACCAGCGTTCGATGATCCCCGGAACGCCACGTCGGCACTCGGGAAAGGAGCTGGACAGAAGCGGCGGCCGAGCACGTCGCTAGGCCTAACCCGTCGAGCCTCCCTGCCACGTCAGCAACAGCGACCGGGTTAAACAGGCTTTGGAAACAAGCGAGTGGACGGACCGATTGCGAGGCAGCAATCGGCAGTCGGCAGTCGGCAAGAGCAAAGACATGGAGAAAGATCTGACAAGATTGAAAATACGAGCAACAACAACGATGAAGAGAGTAAGGACGATCCACATTTGTAACGTCGCAGTCTGAGGCTAGGGTTGCCAGACTTTCGTGGAGGAAACGCCCGGAACTATCATGGACCGAATTAAGGGCATGTTTATATATTTATTAGGTTGTATTTTTAACATTTATTTATTCATTGTGTTTTAGTTCAGTGCTAGTTCGAGTGAGTTTATGCTTTGAGAGTTTTGAGTTTGTGTGAGATTAAAATCTGCTTGCTGTGTTGCCATGCGTCGGCCAATATCTTCTCTTTTACCACCCGCACGCCTCCGAGATCAGTGACAACAACAAAAACAAACATCACAGAAATCAACCGTACAACAAGCATAACAGCATACGTTTCAATCCTCTGCTGAGAGGATGCCACGTAAAGTCGAAGAGAAACGTCGTTGGCTCCAGTCTTACTGCGCTATACGAGCGCGCGAAGCCATAGCTAAGCATCGCAAACAAGCCGAAGAAGCCCAACTGCGAAAGCAGCAACGCGACGATGCGAGACTGCGCATTACCGAGTGTGCAGCAAGCTTTCGCCTTCACGTCTTACAGGAGTGCAGCATGTTGCCCAAACTTTCTTGTTTATCAATATTATTATTAGCTCTGCCGCACTTAATCAGAGGTTACCCAATACAATGGGACTCGCCACAAGCCCCATCACCATTGCCAATGAGCGTTCTATGACATCTATATTATAAGATGGAGTTGAATCTTTATTATAAGCTACCCCAAGCTCACCCTTCCCGAAAAATGCACTAGAATGTTCAAAACATACAAACGCATAAATATTAGAATGATTGGGTCGAAATTTACAATATAAAAGCAAGCGCCTCTGAAGAAAAATTTGCCCATTTTATATAGTTCAGGCCAAATGTTGATGCCGCTAGCGCCCTTTATAATGAACGCCTAAATTGAAGCGCAGCTGCATCGTGCGGGACAAAACACCAGTTGATATCAATTATGTATCCAATAAGTCACTAATGGAAACATTTGAAAAAGTACAGACAACGTCACTAGAATAACACAATACTCTGTCAGAAGCGTTTGCTTCTATCCACAAATAAGTATCACTACAAAACTGTGCAGGCGATCTGCAATTTGCCAGTGCTGCGATATGCCGAGAGCGTATTAACGCATTTAACACTTTCATGTCTTCAATAGTTTGTTATCCTGAATATGCCGGCGTTTTCGTTCTATACCAGGTGTCGACGTCGCCGTTCTGCTCAGAGTCTTAGACGCTGGCATGTACGAATGAGAGGCGCGGGTTAACGATTCGATGCGAACAATAGATTGAAGTTTGCAGTAAACTTGACCCGAACGTTGCCGCCGGTGTGCAACGCGCTCGTATCTGAGAAGGGCGGCATTTACTAAGCTGCTGAGTAAATGCTCGCTTTTACAGAAACCTGGCGCCTTCTTTAACCATTTGAATACGCATGCATCATTTAAGGATATTATTTTTTCAAGTATGCGGCCGTTCACTTTTCGGCTATCATATGAAAGTTCGATGGATGGTGGGTGAAAGTATGCTGAGTTGCTAGATCCCGAGGGGAAGGGAAACACGCTAACAGAGTGTCCACAGTTGAAAGACGACATGTTGAACATCGTGTAACAAGCAGTTCTAAATCACAATTACAGAACAGCCTAAGCACAGCTCATTGGCGTCCCGCGACGAAGCTTCAAGTAGCGCATTGACTGTCGTTTTCGTCTCTTGCCTTGTTCTCGGCTTTTACGAGGAAATGCAATCCTGTCAATACATAAAATTTGATATGGCGGTTTTAGTGATAGCTTTCGACGGTCGTGTGCAACCGAATGAAGTGAGTCAATTTCTTGTCAACGAGAAAGCAGCTCCAATACATTAATTGTTTTTAATTTGCTGAAGCTGTACGGAAACGAGTCTTCCGTCTTTATGATAAATGTCTGCAGCTCATCAGATAGATAAAAAACACTCTCCTCCCATCTCAACTTTTCTGATTAAGCAGCCATCCCCAGGCATTTCGGAAACAAGTGGTCGAAAGACCGCTCTGGAGTACTGGTAGCAATTGTTCTTGCTTGTCCTTTTTTGGACTACATCACGTGTTACTTAGTAAATTATATACCAAAAACTTAGTAGATTACAAACTCCTAAATAACCTTTATTAATTTATATTAGGACCAGCAAGTAAAAAAGAAACGTTCCTGAAGATAATCGAGCAAGTGCAAAAGTGGAGACTCCCAAATGCGTTAAAACAGAGGCATCACTGGTACATATATCCCCATGTGGACGAATGAATAAGCGTATAACAGCTCGCATACTACAGCATTTCTTTTTCCGAGCAACCTAATAGACTCGGACAACGCCTTGCATTATCTTATACTCAGGTATAAAGCAATGTGTATGCCGTTTTGAAGTAATATTTATTATTACTTCTGTCTTGAAGGCACATTGAAGTTGTGCTAAACAAAGTGGGAAGACGGAAAACGCTGGCAAAGCAGGTTGCTGCTCCGCGTCAAAACGGCCAGGAAGTGTTGCGCCACCAGAAAACAGGTCTCTGATGGGGATGACTTATTCGCATCTCCTTTGAAACGGCGTGGGGACAAATAGTCACGTAGCCCGCATGAGTTATACAGGTATGCTATACAAGCTTTTCATTGTAGCATTTTTTGCTTACATATCCTTAATCTCATTTGTCTTGCTGAAAACTTGTCTTTCTTCATTGTACCACTGCCTACGCATGTAACGGATCCAGTCGTATCAATGTCTTCTCTGCTCATTTTCCACCAATACTCTAAACGTGCCTTGCTCATCACGATTGCTGAACGGTTTAAGCATGCCTCCCGTTTAAATAAACGCGCTTCTGTAAGGTGCACATTCCACACGGGTCTCAATAATTGAATCCCTTCGGAGTCCATTAGGATGTGCTGAGTTGTCTCCAGATTTTTGCTGCAAAATACACATGCTTCTCCTTGTTGCGAGTATGCGCTCCAGTAAGTTTTTGTCCTTAGGCAACAAGCGGGAGCCTCAAAAAGCAAGGCACCGCTCTTTGTGTTATTCTACAGATTTTCCTTCTAATTTCTTTCGTTCCATTCTTGTAAATCTTCATGGTCTTTTTCCTTTCCATTGTACATCGAATTAGCTCTTTTTCTCACTGTCTTTTTGATGACTCCTGGTTGTCTCGTTACACTTTCGATTACCCAGTAATTATCAGAAAAACCTATACTGAAAAACGTATACTAGGAAAAACGGAAGTATCCGGTGGTCCGTTGAGCAGACGTATTGTATGCAAATGTTACAAATGGGAGAATCGCATTCAAGTTACGATGGTCAGGTTGAATATACATGAAGAGCATGTCGCACAGCGTAGGATGAAATTGCTCTGTTAGGCCATTCGTTTGGAGGGTGGTAGCTAGACGTGGTTATGGGCATGGTGTTGGACGCTTGCAGAACTTCATTAAGAGTGCTTGAAAGAAATGCCTTGCCTTGGTCGTTCAAAAGAACGTGAGGGGCCCCGTGACGTAGGTAGATAGCCTGCAAGAAGAAGGCCGCTACTTTTGAGGCACCTCCTGAACGTATTGAGGCTATTTCAGCGAAACCGGCTCAAGTGGTCAACAGCAGTGACGATCCATCTGTTGCCGTCTAGAGTAGTTGGGAATGGCCCGAAAAGGTCAATGCCAATGACAGAGAAGGGTTCTGCTGGACAAGGAAGTGGTTGCATCGTCCCGACCGGAGCAGTAGTTGGTCGCTTACGGTGTTGGCAAAGCGTGCACGAGGCAACATGTCTAGCTATGCTCGTGGAATAACATGGCCAAAAGAATCGGCTGCTTATGCGCTCGTGTGTTTTGTGGTAACCCAAGTGGCCTGACGTAGGGTCATCGTGTGAGGCCTGCAGAACTTCAAAGTGAAGAGAGCGCGGTAGAACGGGAACCTGTCGATAGCCTTCCGGGTGAACAATGTAACGATAGAGCACGTTGTCTTCGAACTTGACTAGTTTGAGCTGTGTCCATAGCGTGGCATTCGGTGGAGATGAAACACCGCTAAGGCGATTGATGCTTGAAGCCGCGAAGATGCTTTCCACTTGAAGCCGCGAAGAACAGTGTCGATCATTCTTTCAAATGTTGTGCATCATGGCAATAAGAACCGGCGCGCTGGTGAGTGGAAAGCACTGAAGGGCGATTTGATGGAGTAAAGGGGTAGGTCGCGGTAATAGACGATGCGTCCTCCGTGCGGCCAATTTGACAAGGTGCTGTGATGCGCTCCGATGATGGTGGCAATCGGCATCGTGAAAGAGCATCGGCATCTTGTTGCTTCCTTCCGCACTTGTATATATAAGACATCGAAATCAAATGCTTGTAATCGGAGTATCCAGCGGCCAAGGCGTCCAGACAAGGTTTTCATTGTCGACAAACCAACATAGGGCATGGTGGTCGGTCAGAACCGTGAAATATCGACCGTGGAGGTATGGATGAAATTTCTGACTGGATCAGAACACAGCCAAACACTCTTGTTCGATAATCGAGTACTTCTTTTCCGCGAAACTCAGAACGCGGCTTGCATATGCATCAACCTTTTCGCAAAATACGTGGTCGCTCTGCAGCAGTACGGCACCAATTCCTTGACCACTAGCGTGAGTATGCAGTAATGTGGGCGCCTTGTCATCAAAATGACAAAGAACAGGTGGGGATGTTAGTGTGCGCTTGAGTTCTTGGAACGCGGCTGCACACTGATCATTCCAATCGAAGGAACTGAAACTGGCAAGGAGATTGTGGAGGGGCGAGGCAATGCTGGCGAAGTTCCGGATAAAACGTCGAAAGTATGCGGCGAGTCTAAGGAAGCTGCGCAGTTCTCTCGCACGAAGTGGGTGTAGAAAGATGAGCAATGCGGAAATTTTGTCCGGATCGGGCTGGATGCCGTCTTGGCTAACGAGATGATCCAGGACTTTAATTGTTGTGCTAGTGAAACGGCAATTCTTTGTGTTTATTTGAAGTCCGGCATTAGAAAGGCATGTGACCATTTCATCTAAGCGATGCAGATGGTCAGTGAAAATCTAGGAAAACAACACGATGTCGTCGAGATAACATAGACAAGTTTTCCACTTGAAGCCGCGAAGAACAGTGTCGATCATTCTTTCAAATGTGGTGGGAGCATTGCATAGGCTGAAAGGCGTTACGTTAAACTCGTAAAGACCGTCCCGAGTAGAAAAGGCGTTCTTTTCTTTGTCCGCTTCGTGCATTGGTATTTGCCAATATCCGGAGCGAAAATCAAGGCTGGAAAAGTATCGCGCGCCTTGCAAAGAATCAAGGGGGAAAATTAAGGGGAATAATGGAGCTGGGCCGACCATGATGTGCGTAGGATGGATAACCGGTTGACCATTACAGTTAGAGAATGGATACCAAGACAAGGGAAGCGCAGTCGACGATTGAAGAAAACAAGGTGGGGTGATGAAGTTAGAAAATTTGCAGGCGCAAGTTTGAATCAGCTAGCGCAAGGCAGTGGTAATTGGAAATCACACGGAGAGGCCTTCGTCCTGCAGTGGGCATAAATATAGGGTGATGATGATGATTATATGTGCATCATGACTTTTTTTTACTTCTGCACTGTTTAACATCTTGTCCATGTTGCATGTTCCTGACACGTTATGAAACGCATGTGCTCCAGAAGACATCACGTGATAAAAATTAACAGGCCTTGACAACACCAATCTTGTACCTGCTGTTCTACATCAATCTCCTGCGTACTGCGACCATGTGATCCATATGAGAACGGCTAGAAAAGTATTGGTTGACGGATAAGGTCCGAATGATTATTTCTAGCACATATATGGCACCTTCACCGCAGCACAAGCTGATTTTGCAAGATCGGCTTTGAGCGGCATGCGAACAAAGACGAGAGTGGAAAAGGGAGGCAGTCGGGGTTGGGGAGAGTGAAGCTAAGCGAGAGAACTGAACTGCTGGCAGTGGCCCCAAGAAACAGCTCCCTTGCTTTATACGGTGTCGATAAATCTGACACATGCGGGGAATTGTTTTATTAAAACTCGAGGGCCAGTGGACTCTCAGTGGAAACTAGATGTGGGATGATCCGAAACCGGGTGTGGAGGCTGCAGTTCCAAGCCAGACATTCAGACCGCTTGCGTCACTTGTGACCACGCGGGCAATACTATTCCGCATGTAGAGCTCGAATGCAATGGCGTGTATCCTGTGCCCAAAGAAACATTGCTACCGAGAGCATTGGGTTTTCCCTCGATTGGGGGCACCACGCGGAAGCTGCAGAGAGCGTCGAGGCGACAAGAGACCTCTCTACTATTGGTGGCGCACAGGTTGCGGTTGGTAGCGTGATACCCACTCATCCTGTATCAGTTGTGAAAATGGTGCCAGCGAGGACTGCAGTGGCTGGAAGGAGATGTATTTGTTTATTAGTGCGAAAGCCTCAAGTGGCTCATACCGCCGATCGCCTTGAAAAAAAAAAACGCCTCGTCCGGTCCAATGGTTGAAAAACTACCATCCTAAACAATGGCTCATCCCTCTCTTATGCAGAGGCTACAAGCACTCAATAAGGGAAGTGAACAGTGCATACTTTCATTGAGTCACGCATACTCGTACAACGTGCAAAAGTGCGGCGTCTAGTCGAGTGGTGAAAAAAGCCTACAGACCTTCTTAATGGCTGATACGTCCGTAAGGAAGCAAAAAATGCAATGGCTCATAGCCCCATTAGGCTGAGGAAACGAGCGTTTAGAAAAGTGAAACGAACAGTGCATGTTTTCAATGATATCTACCGTACAACAAACATAACAGCATACGTTTCAATCCTCTGCTGAGAGGATGTCACGTAAAGTCGAAGAGAAACGTCGTTGGCTCGAGTGTTACTGCGCTATACGAGCGCGCGAAGCCATAGCCAAGCATTGCAAACAAGCCGAAGAAGCCCAACTGCGAAAGCAGCAACGCGGCGATGCGAGACTGCGCTTTACCGAGTGTGCAGCAGGCTTTCGCCTTCACGTCTTACAGGAGTGCAGCATGCTGCCCGAACTTTCTTGTTTATCAATAATATTATTAGCTCTGCCGCGCTTAATCAGAGGTGACCCATACAATGGGACTCGCCACGAGCCCCATCACCATTGCCAATGAGCATTCTATGACATCTCTATTATAAGATGGATTTACATCTTTATTATAAGCTACCCAAGCTCACCCTTCCCGAAAAATGCACTCGAATGTTGAACACAAACAAACGCATATGTATTAGAATGATTGGGTTGAATTTCACAATATAAAAGCAAGCACCTCTGAAGAAAAATTTGCCCATTTTATGTAGTTCAGGCCAAATGTTAATACCGCTAGCGCCCTCTATGATGAACGCCTAAATTGAAGCGCAGCTGCATCGTGCGGGACAATACACCCGTTGATATCAATTACGTATCCAATAAGTCACTAATGGAAACATTTGAAAAAGTACAGGCAACGTCACTACAATACTCAGTCACAAGCGTTTGCTTCTATCCACAAATAATTTTGACCACGAAACTGTGCAGGCGATCTGCTGTTTGCCAGTGGCGATGCATGCTGAGATATGCCGAGAGCCTATTAACGTATTTAACACTTTCATGTCTTCAATTGTTTCTTATCCTGAATATGCCGGCGTTTTCGTTCTATAGCAGGTGTCGACGTCGCCGTTCTTCTTAGAGTCTTAGACGCTGGCACGTACCAATGCGAGGCGCGGGTTAACGATCCGATGCGAACAATAAATTGAAGTTCGCAGTAAACTTGACCCGAACGTTGCCGCCGGTGTGCAAGGCGCTCGTATCTGAGAAAGGCGGCATTTCCTAAGCTGCTGAGTAAATGCTCGCTTTTACAAAAACCTGGCGCCTTTTTAACCAATTGAAAACGTATGCATCATTTAAGGATATTATTTTTTCAAGTAAGCGGCCGTTCACTTTCCGGCTATCATATGAAAGTTCGATGGATGGTGGGTGGGAAAGTATGCTGAGTTGCTAGATCTCGAGGGGAGGGAAACACGCTAACAGAGTGTCCACAGTTGAAAGACGGCATGTTGAACATCGTGTAACAAGCAGTTCTAAATCACCATTACAGAACAGCCCAAGTACAGCTCATTTGCGTCTCGCGATGAAGCTTCAAGTAGCGCATTGGCTGCCGTTTCCTTCTCTTGCCTTGTTTTTCTGCTTTCACGAG
Source organism: Dermacentor silvarum (assembly GCF_013339745.2). Lineage (NCBI taxonomy): Eukaryota > Metazoa > Arthropoda > Arachnida > Ixodida > Ixodidae > Dermacentor > Dermacentor silvarum. The sequence goes on from NC_051160.1 coordinate 86,805,356, forward strand.
GAATGCAATCGTGTCATTACATAGAATTTGATATGGCGGTTTTAGTGATAACTTTCGAGTGTCGCGCAACAAATGAAGTGAATCAATTTCTTGCAACGATGGAAAGCACTCCAATGCATATATGCTTTTAATTTGCTGAGATGTAGGGAAACGAGTCTTCCGCGTTTGGTGATAATTGTGTGCAGCTCATCAGATGATAAAAACACTTCTCCTCCCATCTCAACTTTTCTGATAAGCAGCCATCCGCTGGCATTTAAGAAACAAGTGGTCGAAAGACCGCTCTGGAGTACTGGTCGCAATTGTACTTGCTTGTAGTTTTTGGGCTTCATCATCACGTGCTAGTCAATAAATTATATACCACAATCTACTAATTCCGAAATTCCTAAATAACCTTTATTAGTTTATATTAAGACCAGCAAGTCAGAAAGAAACGTTCCTGAAGATAATCGAGCAAGTGCAAAAGTGGAGACTCCCAAATGCGTTAAAACAGAGGCATCACTGGTACATATATCCCCCATGTGGACGAATGAATAAGCCTATAACAGCTCGCATACTACAGCATTCCTTTTTCTGAGCAACCTAATAGACTCGGACAACGCCTTGCATTAGCTTATACCCAGGTCTAAAGCAATGTGTATGCCGTTTTGAAGTAATATTTATTATCAATTCTGTCTCGAAGGTACATTGAAGTTGTGCTAAACAAAGTGGGAAGACAGAAAACGCTGGCAAATCAGGAGGCTGCTCCGCGTCAAAACGGCCAGGAAGTGTTGCGCCACCAGAAAACAGGCCTCTGCCCACATGAGTTAATCAGGTATGCTATACAAGCTTTTCATTGTAGTATTTTTTGCTTAGATATCCTTAATGTCCTTTTTCTTCCTGAAAACTTGTTTTTCTACATTGTACCACTGCCCACGCTTGTAACGGATCCAGTCGTATCAATCTCTTCTCTGCTCATTTCCACCAATACGCTAAACGTGCCTTGCTCATCTCGATTACTGAACGTTATGCATGCCTTCCGTTTAAATAAACGAGCTTCTGCAAGGTGCGCATTACACACGGGTCTCATTAATTGAATCCCTTCGGAGTCCATTAGGATGTGCTGAGTTGTCTCCAGATTTTTGCTGCAAAATACACATGCTTCTCCTTGTGGCGAGTGTGTGCTCCGGTAAGTTTTTGTCCTTAGGCAACAAGCTGGAGCCTCAAATAGCAAGGCACTGCCCTTTGTGTTATTGTACAGATTTTCCTTCAAATTTCTTTCGTTCCATTCTTGTAAATCTTCATGGTCTTTTTCGTTTCCATTGTTCATCCAATTAGCTCTTTTCTCACTGTCTTTTGATGACTCCTGGTTGTCTTTACACTTTCAATTAGCCAGTAATTATCAGTAAAACGTATACTGAAAAACGTGTACTAAGAAAAATGGAAGTAGCCGGTGGTCCGTTGAACAGACGTATTGTATGCGAATGTTCCAAATGGGAGAATCACATCCATGTTACGATGGTTAGGTTGAATATACATGAAGAGCATGCCGCACAGCGTACGATGAAATTGCTCTGTGAAGCCATTGGCTTCGAGGTTGGTAGCTAGACGTTGTCTTGGGCACGGTGTTGGACGCTTGCAGAATTTCATTAAGAGTGCTTGAAAGAAATGCCTTGCCTTTGTCGTTCAAAAGAACTTGAGATGCCTCGTGACGTAAGTAGATAGCCTGCAAGAAGAAGGCCACTACTTCTGAGGCAGCTCATGAACGTATTGAGGCTGTTTCAGCGTACCGGCTCAAGTGGTTAACAGCAGTGACGATACATCTGTTGCCGTCTGGAATAGTTGGGAGTGGCCCGAAAAGGTCAATGCCAATTATTGAGAAGGGTTCTGCTGGACAAGGAAGTGGTTGTAGGGTCCCGACCGGAGCAGTGGTAGGTCGCTTACGGTGTTGGCAAAGCGTGCACGAGGCAAATATCTAGCTATGCTCGTGGAAAGACCTGGCCAAAAGAATCGCCTGCGTATGCATTCCTGTGTTTGTGGTAACCCAACTGGCCTGACGTAGGGTCATCGTGTGAGGCTTGCAGAACTTCAGCGCCAAGAGAGCGCGGTAGAACGGGAACCCATCGATGGCCTTCCGGGTGAAAATGTAATGGTAGAGCACGTCGTCTTCGAACTTGAATAGTTTGAGCTGTTTGCGTAGCCTGGCATTGAGTGGAGATGAAACACCGCTAAGGCGATTGATGATGCCATGGCACTAAGAATTGGCGCGCTACTCAGTGGAAAGCACTGAAGGGCGGTTTGATGGAGTCAAGGAGGAAGTCTGTGTAATAGACGATGCGTCCTCCGTGCGGCCAATTTGACAAGGTGATCTGACGTGCTCCGATGTAGGTTGTAATGGGCATCGTGAAGGAGCATCGGCATCTTGTTTCTTCCTTCCGCACTTGTATATGACATCGAAATCAAATGCTTGTAATCGGAGTATCCAGCGGCCAAGGCGTCCAGACAAGTTTTTGATTGTCGACAACCAACATAGGGCATGGTGGTCGGTCAGAACCATGAAATATTGACGGTGGATCGAGGTATGGACGAAATTTCTGATTGGATCAGACAACAGCCAAACACTTGTTTGGGTATCGAGTACTTCTTTTCCGCGGAAGTCAGGACGCGGCTTGCATATGCAACAACCTTTTTGGAAAATTCATGGTCGCGCTGCAGCGGTAGTGCACCAATTCCTTGACCACTGACATGAGTATGCAGTAATCTGGGCGCCTTGTCATCAAAATGGCAAAGAACAGATGGGGATGTTAGTGCGTGCATGAGTTCTTGGAACGCGGCTTCACACTGATCATTCCAATCGAAGGAACTGAAACTGGCAAGGAGCTTGTAGAAGGGCGAGTCTTTGCTGGCGAAGTTCCGGATAAAACGTCGAAAGTATGCGGCAAGTCCAAGGAAGCTGCGCGTTCTCTTGCACGAAGTGGACGTGGAAAGTCGAGCACTGCGGAAATTTTGTCCGGATCGGGCTGGATGCCGTCTTGGCTAACGAGATGACCCAGGACTTAAACGTTGTGCTATCGAAACGGCAATTCTTTTTGTTTAGCTGAAGTCCGGCATTAGAAATGCATGTGACAATTTTATCTAAGCGTTGCAGATGGTCAGTGAAAGTCTAGGAAAACAAGACAATGTCGTCGAGGTAACATAGACAAGTTTTCCACTTGAGGCGCGAAGAACATTGTCGATCATTCTTTCAAATGTGGCGGGAGCATTGCATAGGCCCAAAGACGTTACGTTAAACTCGTAAAGACCGTCCGGAGTAGAAAAGGCGGTCTTTTTTTGTCTGCTTCATGCATTCGAATTTGCCAATATCGGGAGCGATGATCAAGGCTGGAAAAGTATTGCGCGCCTTGCAAAGCATCAAGGGGAAAAATTAAGGGTAAAAATGGAGCTGGGCCGACCATGTAATGCGTAGGATGGATAACCAATGACCATTACAGTTACAGAATCGATAACAAGAGAAGGGAAGCGCAGTCGACGATGGCAGAAAACAAGGTGGGGTGATGAAGTTATGAAATTTGCAGGCTCAAGTTGGAATCAGCTAGTGCAAGGCAGGGGTAATTGGAGATCACAGGGAGAGGCCTTCGTCCTGCAGTGGACATAACTATAGGCTGATGATGCTGATGATTATATGTGCATGATGGCTTTTTCACTGCTGCACAATCAACATATTGTCCATGTTGCATGGCATCTGACACGTTATGAAACACATGTGCTGCAGAAGACTTCACGTGATAAAAATTAACGGGCCTTGACAACACCCGCCTCGGCTGCGGGGAGGCTGTGGGTTCGATTCTCACCGCCGCCGGGCACCCACTGGTTCAAAAGGGTACAAGCGTACCCCGGCCTGGCGTACCCCGGTTCGGCTTCCTTCAGGGGTGATACGCTTGGGAAAGGAGCCTGCGCCCTGAATTCCCGTCGAAACCAACGTGAGCACGGAAATCAAGTGGTGTCTGGGCCGCTCCCATGGCGGTCATTTCCCATGTGGCGCCCCAAGCACCTATTGAGGTGGGGGCACCTTCTGGTTGAGGTCAAACACCCCTTTCCAAGCGTTAAGGTCCCACAATGGCGGAGCACCAGGCCGGGAGCGCGCTTGTACCTATTTTACCGGTAGGAACCCGGCGGCAGCACTTGCCTCCCACAGCCGCGGCGGATGCTCGTCTACAAGGCCGTCTGTGGTTGGACAAGAGGCGCCCAGAGACAACAGCTGAAATCTCTATTGGGCCCTCTTTCGAGATGTGGACCCCCATGACAGCCGAGCACCAGGCCAGTGGACATCTCTACCCATGAGAAAAACCGGTGGGTTCCCGGCGGCACCGGTATTTCAAACTCGGTACCTCCCGCATATGAGGCGTGATGCTCTACCGCTAGGCCATCGCTGCGGTACATGCTGTTCTACATCAATATCCTGCGTACTGCGACAATGTGATCCATATGAGAACGGCTAGAAAGTATTGGTTGACGAATAAGGTCCGAATGATTATTTCTAGCACGTATATGGCCCCTACACCGCAGCACATGCTGATTTTGCAAGATCGGCTTTGAACGGCATGTGAGCAAAGACGAGAGTGGAAAAGGGAGACAGTCGGGGTTGGGAGAGTGAAGCTAGGCGAGAGAACTGAACTGCTGGCAGTGGCCCCAGGAAACCACTCCCTTGCTGTATACGGCGTGGAGAAATCTGACACATGCGGGGAGCTGTTTTATTAAAACTCAAGGGCCAGTGGACTCTCAGTGAAACTAGATGCGGGATGATCCGAATACGGGTGTGTAGGCCGCAGTTCGAAGGCAGACATTCAGACCGCTTGCGTCACCTGTGAACACGCGGGCAACACTATTCCGCATGTAGAGCTCGAATGCAATGGCGTGTATCCTGTGCCCAAAGAAACATTGCTACCGAGAGCATTGGGTTTTCGCTCGATTGGGGTACCATGCGGAAGCTGCAGAGAGCGTCCGAGGCGACAAGAGACCTCTCGACTGTTGGTGGCGCACAGGTTGCGGTGGTAGCATGATACCAACTCATCCCGTATCAGTTGTGAAAACGGTACCAGCGACGACTTCAGTGGCTGTAAGAGATGTATTTGTTTATTAATGCGAAGCCTTAAGTGGCTCATACCCTGATGACCTTGAAAAAAAAACGCCTCGTCCGGTCCAATGGTTGAAAAACTATCATTCCTAAACAATGGCTTATCCCTCTCTTAATGCAGAGGCTACAAGCCCTCAACAAAGGGAAGCGAACAGTGCATACTTTCATTGGAGTCACGCATACTCTAACAACGTACAGAAACGCGGCATCTAGTGCAGTGTTGCAAAAACCTACGTGACCTTCTCGAATGGCTGATACCCACGTAAAGAAGCAAAAATGGAATGGCTCATACCCCCGTAAGCACGCAAAAGATGCAATGGCTCATAGCCCATTAGGCTGAAACTACAAGCGTTCAAAAAGTGAGACGACAGTGCAATCTTTCTTTGAATCACCCGTACACCAAACATAACTGTATATGTTTCAATCCTCTGCTGAGAGGACACCACGTAAAGTCGAAGAGAAACGTCGTTACCTCGAGTCCCACTCCGCTATACGAGCGCGCGAAGCCATAGCCAAGCATCCAAAACGAGTCGAAGAAGCCGAAATGCGAAAGCGGCAACGCGACGATGCGATACTGCGCATTACCCAGTGTGCAGCAGGCATTTGCCTTCACGTCTTACAGGAGTGCAGCATGCTGCACGAAATTTCTTGTTTTCAATAATATTGTCATGGCGTGACGAGTTGTAGGCGAATGTCCACATAAGGGAACGCTCTGTCCCAATCACGGTGGTCTGAGGAAAACGTACGTGGAGAGCATTGTGGTCAGCGTGTGGTTGAGGGCGCTCAGGAAGCCAATTGGTTTGCGGATGCTAGGCAGTGCGTTAGCTGTGACGGATGGAACACGAACGAAGAATGTCGGTCGACGACTTTGAACAGAAAGGAGCAACCACGGTCGGTCAGCAGCTGTCGAGGAGCGCGTGGTGAAGAATAACGTCGTAAAGTAGGAATTCCGCAAGGTCAGTGGCACAGCTTGTCGGTAGTGGCCGCGTGATAGCGTATCGTGTTGCGTAGTCCGTAGAGACGGCAATCCACTTGTTCCCAGTCATAGATGTTGGGAATGGCCCGATAGATCAAGGCCGACGTGGTAGGATGGGACACCGGGAATGTCCAGTAAGCTGAAGAGGACCGGGCTGGCGACAAGGATGGATGCTTGTGGCGCTGGCAAGACTGGCTAAGAAGCAGCGATCGGCACACAGAGCGGTGGAGGCCTGGCCAGAAGAGCCGACGGTGAACGCGATCGTACGTTCGAGTTGCGACGAGATGTCCAGCGGTTAGGGATCATGAAGCTGTTCGAGGACAGTGGAACGGAGTATTTCGGGAACAAGCCGTAGAAGCTCTGGGCCATAGGAGCTGGTGTTGCGTCTGTATAAGATGCCGTCACGAAGCACGAATAATTGTAAGGGACTGGGGCACAGTCATGAGAGCGTAGACGGCGGATAATTTACCGCAAATTGGCATCGCTGAGCTGTTCGCTCCGTATGTCGATATAAATCGGATATCGCGAAGACACAGGCGTCCGAATCGTGTGCTGACAAGTCGGGAGGGTCCACTGGATGACGGGATAGGCAGTCCGCATCCTGGCAGTCTGCCAAACTTGTAAGTGACCTCAAAGCTGCATTCTTGCCGTTTCAGTGCCTAGTGACCAAGTCGGCCAGTTCGGATCTTTGAGGGAAGACAACCTGCAAAGCGCAAGGTGGTCTGTGATGACCGAAAAGGTGCGCCAAACAAGTATGGTCGAAACTTGCCGACAGCCCAAACTAGTGCGAGGCACTCGCGCTCAGTGATCGAAAATTTGCACTCTGAAGAGGAAAGAAGCGACTTGCATCGACGATGACGCGATCGCGTCCTTGTTACTCCGGGCGAGAACAGCGCCGATGCCATGTCCATTGGCGTCGGTGCGAAGTTCAGTGGGGGCTGACGGGGTCAAAATGGGCCAAGATGGGTGGTGACGTAAGTAACGTCGTGAGCGTGTGAAACGCAGTGGCCTGTTCAGGACCCCAAAAAATGGCGTTCCTTCTCAAGAGTTCTGTGAGTGGACGGGCAACGTCGGCGAAGTTCTGACAAAACGTCGAAAATAGGAGCACAAGCCGACAATCTCCGTACGTCTTTAGTGGAACGTGCTATATGGAAGTCTTTGACAACACGATTTCTTTTCTGGGTCAGGTTGCACGCCTTCAGCACTCACAAGGTGGCCAAGCACAGTGATTTCGCGGCGGCCAAAACGGCATTTTGGCACAGTTGGGCTGAAGGCCTGCTCGCCTGAAAACTTCAACTGCCGACAATCGGCTAAGGTGACTGTCAAATGTCGGTGAGAACACGATGACATCGTCAATGTAACACAGGCAAGTTGACCATTTGTATCCATGGAGGAGGGAGTCAATCATCCTTCCAAATGTGGCTGGGGCATTACACAGTCCAAAGGGCTATACCTTAAACTGGTAAAGTCGTAACAAATGCGGTCTTTTCGCGGTCTTGATCATCGACGGAGATCTGCGAGTAGCCTGACCTCAGGTCGATAGAAGAGAAGTATGTAGAGCCGTGTAGACAGTCGAGAGCGTCATCGATCCGCGGCAAAGGGTAGACGTCCTTGCGCGTTACCTTGTTTAAGTGGCGGTAGTCGACGCAGAAAGCGCCAGCTGCCATCTTTCTTCTTACCAGGACGACCGGTGATGCCCATGGACTGCATGAAGGTTCAATGACGTCCTTGGTGAGCACCTTGTCGACGTTCACGCTGTATCACTTCTTGCTCGGGTGGGACACGCGATAGGGACGTCGTCTGATTAGGCTGGCGTCCCCAGTATTGATCTTATGATTGACCACAGATGTATGTCCCAAAGGACGGTCATTGAAGTCAAAGATGATGCGGTAGGATTCAATATGCGCCGCATCGGCTGTCTGTGCAGGAAGGAGGTCAGGCGCAATCATCTTGTCAATTTCACCGTCGAGGAGATTGCGCGAGAAAGAGGAAGGGGCAGAGGATAAAGAAGCGTCGGTGACGAATGCAGAAACGGCACACTTATCGATAGAAGCAATGTAGCGTAGAGTAATGCCGCCTGTGATGAGTTGCGTGCACCAGCTAAAGTTCAGTATGGGTATAGACGTGTGATTATCTGCAACTCTAATAAGAGTGTGAGGAAGAGCAACGTTTTTGGCGAATAAGACGTCAACGATCGGGGTCAAGATGTAATCGCCATCGGAAATGGGCGAACAAGACACCAAGTTCACACACATAATAGCTTGAGGAGGTAGACGAACGTAACCCACTGAGCACTAGCGCGGTTGGCGTGTAGTACGATCGTCATGGTAGCACGGTACGTCTAGATGAAGCAAGCCGGTTCCCCAGTCAATAAGGGCAGAATGGGCAGACAGAAAATTCATATCGAGAATGAGGTCATGGGAGCATTTCTCAAGCACGGCAAGTAGTACGCTTGTGGATCGGTCAGCAACACTTATTCGCACGGAGCACATCTCTAGCACGGGAAACGTTCCGCCATCGGCGACACGAATGAGCGGTACTGTGGGTGGTGTTAGGACCTTCTTAAGGCGGCGACGAAGGTTCGAATTCGTCACTGCTATCTGAGCCCCAGTCTCCACTAGTGCGACAACCTGTGCGTCATTCAGTTTAACGTCTATCAGGTTTCGCCTGGTCTGCAGTGTGGTCAGAGGATTTGGCAGGCGGGTCGTCGATGCAGCATCAGCTCTGGGAGCTGCATCGTTTAGTTTTTCCGAGGGAGTCGTTCAATCGGTGACGTAGGTTGGCGGAATTGGGGCGAGCTAGATGATTGGCGACGCGACAACGGCGAACGGGACTGGTGACCACGTGGGGATGGCGAACGACGATACAGCATCGGTCTTCAGCGGTGGCTTGGGGATGCTCGAGGTAGGGCTGAAATCGGCCCTACCATGATCCATGTCGGGGCGACGGTTGTTTCCATAGGGAGCCTGATACCAATACCACCGGCTGTTACAATGGCGGGCCACGTGTCCAATACGACGGCAGTTAAAGCAAATGGGACGGTCATCAGCAGTCCTCCATTCGGCTGGGTAGCGAGTACGGAAAGGGGGCCTTTGACCTTGGGCGTGCGAAAGTGAGGGATGGTGGTCGATCGGCTGGTAAGGGTGCGGAAGCCACCTTCCATAGCTCTCAGAAGTCTTGGGAGCTATGATCACAAATACGGCCGCACGTAGAAGCAGGAGACCAGTATCAAGTTCACGTCGGATGATTTTTCACGTGTTCCACGGTGAGCGGTGCCGACGGCTCAGGTACGTCTTCGCAGGACCACGTTGCTGCCGTGTTCGGAAGTCGAGCGAAATTGTTGGCAATGCGTTGACTTGTGGTGCCCTCCAAGCGCTTGCACTCTTGGATGATGGCATCGATGGCGTCGCAGTCTTTGCAGATTAGCAGGTTGAAGGCATCATCTGCTATGCCCTTTAACACGTGGCCTACTTCCTCAGACTCCATCATGGCTTCATCAGTTTTTGCGGCAAAGGGCAAGCACATCCTGTATAAGTCAGGTATGACCTTGTCGCTGTCTGCGCATGAGATGCCAGCTCCTTCTTTGCTGCTGCCTTTCTACCTGTGGACTTGCCGAACAGGGAACGCATCGTTTCCTTGCATGCATCCCAGCTCCTAATTTCGTCTTTATTCTGGAACCACACCTTCGCGGTTCCATTGAGATAAAATAATATGTTTGCCACCTTGATCATCTCATCCCAGTGATTATTCTTACTTGCACGCTCGTACAGGGGTAGTCAGTCCTCGATGTCGACGTTGTCAGTCCCGCAGAATGTGCCTGGGTCCTTTAGCTGAGCCAGGGCGACCGTGGTCGTTGCAGCCGCCTCGGTGGGCGCAGACACCTCTTCCGCCACCGTGCATAAAGCCAAGCGTCGGCCACTGAGGAGCTCCGTTGTACCATATGGGTACCCCGCATCCACCAAATGCCCCGGGGATGAGAGTAGCAAAAAGGAATAGGAAAATTATAGTTGCATGATATTGACGCGTACTCTATCTAGACGTTTAAATGACGATGACAGTATGTGTTTTAACGGACTCCGAGTAGTAAGACAGGGTAATTTGAAGACGAAGAAGATGTCTTTGTTCTGGTGATGCTTAAGCTGTTCCGCCGTCTTTCTCAACGTGTTGTCTCTTGTTCGCGTTGACTCGTGACAATATATAGAGAGAGACGGCTGCAGGCAAGATGGCAGAACAACAACGCGAGCGCTGCCCAGATCGTCGTCCTCACCGTCTTTCTGGCGCATTCTTTCATGCTCGGCATAGCGCGTATCAATATTATTAGCTCTGCCGCACTTAATCAGATGACCCAATACTATGGGACTCGCCACAAGCCCCATCACCAATTCCAATCAGCATTCTATGACATTTCTATTACAAGATGGGTTTAAATCTTTATTATAAGCTGCCTCAAGCTCACTCTTCCCAAAAAACACTTAAATGCTGAAAAAAAACACATAAATATTAGAAACATTGTGTTGAATTTTACAATATAAAAGCCAAGCGCCTGTGAAGAAACGTTTACCTATTTTATAGTGTTCAGGACAAATATTAATGCCGCTAGCGCCCTATATAATGAACGCCTAAATTGAAGCGCAGCTGCATCAGGCGGGACAAAACACCAGTTGATAACAATTTGCATCCAATAAGTCACTAGTGGGAACATTTGAGAAAGTGCAGACAATGTCACTACAATAACGCAATATTCAGTCACAGGCGTTTACCTTATCCACAATAAATTAGAGTACGAAACTGTGCAGGCGATCTGAAGTTTGTCAGTGGTGATGCGTGCTGAGATATGCCGAGAGCGTATTAATGTATTTAACACTTTAACGTCTTCAGTAGTTTCTTATCCGTAGGTCATGCTGCTAGCTCGGCTAGTTCATGGGCCAGCGCATCGTGAAAAGACCGGCGTTTTCGTATAGCAGATGTCGACGTCGCTGTTCTGCTTATACTCTTGGACGCTTGCATGTACCAATACGAGGCGCTGGTTAACGATTCGATGCGTACAATAAATTGTAGTCTGCACAAAACTTGACCGGAACGTTGCCGTCGGTGTGCCAAGCGCTGTATCTGAGACGGGCGGCATTTCCTAAGCTGCTGAGTAAATGCTCGCTTTTAAAGAAACCTGGCGACTTCTTTAACCATTGAAAACGTATACACCATTTAAGGATATTATTTTTTCAAGTATGCAGCTGGTTCACTTTCCGGCTATCATATGAACGTTCGATGATGGGTGGGTGCAGGTATTGCTGAGTTGCTAGATCTCGAGGGGAATGGACACACGCGCAAACAGTGTCCACAGTTGAAAGACGGCATGTTGAACGTCGTGTACCAATCAGTTCTAAATCACAATTACAGAACAGCATAAGCACAGCACATTTGCGTCCCGTGACGAAGCTTCAAGTAGCGCATTCGCTGCCGTTTTCTCTCTGCCTTGTTCTCTGCTTTTACGAGGAAATGCAATCCTGTCATTACATAGAACTTTATATGGCGGTTTTAGTGATAGCTCTCGAGTGTCGTGCGCAACCAAATGAAGTGAGTCTATTTCTGTCAACGAAAAGCATCTCCAAACACCCTGTATATATTGCCACCTCTAGGTAGCGGGTCGAGGGCAAGAGTAGGTTGAGCCCAAAAGAAGAAAGAAGACCGCGCGCCCCTTCTCTGCTCAGCCAGCCCCGACGGTCGCGTCTTCCCAGAGTCAGCTGCCTCTACGGTTATTAAACCTTCAAGACTACTTATCGAGGCTCGTGACAAATGGTGGAGGTGCGGGGTAAGCGTCCTCACTGATGTTGCAGACCCCTCCAAGGATCCGCGCTACGAATCCAGTGCCTGTCGACACTCCCGTGCATCGGGCCAGCCTCAGGATCAGGGGACTCTCCCCAGAAGTCGTCGACGCTACGGTTCCCACCACATCAACCGGTATTACCAGCGCCTCCCTTCAAACCGCCCCAACCGGTACGGGAAGCATGATGTCGAACCGTTACACACTTGAGAGCCCACGGATCCCGAAGACATTTCATGGCACAGTGTTCGAAGACGTCGAAGACTGGATGGTCGACTTCGAGCGTGTGGCCTCCGTGAACGAATGGAACGACAGGGAAAAACTCAGACACATCTATTTCTACCTAGAGGAGGGGGCACGTACGTGGTTTCAGAACCGCGAGGAGCAACTGACGTCGTGGTGCGAGTTTTGTCGTCAGCTTTCGGAGACCTACACCCGTCCTGATCGCCACGAACGAGCGGAACGAGCGATTCAGGCGTGCGTCCGGTTGCCAAAGGAAACTGTGACCACGTACGTCGAAGACATGACACGCCTCTTCAGACGAGCGGATCCAAGAATGACGGAGGAGAAGAAGTTACGTCATCTGATTCGCGGGGTCAAGGAGCAACTCTCTCGATGGCCTAGTGCGGAGCCCTCCGAAGACGGTCGCGGAGTTCTTGTCCGAGGCCGTAACCATGGAAAAGATGCTTCTACATCGCTCGAGCTTTTATGAGCGGCAAGCGACAGCATGTCTGCTGCTGACATTTTCACGGCCATAGGAAGCAACTCGGTGACTGTCTGCGAGAACTCATCCGCTCTGTAGTGCGTGAAGAGTTGCAAAGGCCGCCGTAACACCACGCCTACGGTAAGATCCATAGCAAGCATTGTCAAGGACGAAACTGCAACCAGGCGCTCCGTGACTCCTTGCCTCCTGATAACGCTGCGGCAGTACCTCCTGAATACCCCCGTGCGACCTACGCGGAAGCGCTGAAGCGCGCTGCTTCCTCTCCGCCGCTGTTCCTTCGTGCTCCTCCTACGGTGTCAGTTCAGTCGGCGCAGCCGATACCGTACTACGTCCCTGGGTGTACACCGCCGCCCGTTGTTCATGCCGCTCCATTTGTCCATCGTTCGGAGCAAGCAGTTCACTACGTCGACGACAGGCGCCCGCCCCATCGGAAGTCGGATGTTTCGCGTACCAACCGATCATCGGCCTCTGTGCTTCCACTGCGGTGAAGCTGACCACTTGTACAGCCAGTGCCCATACTGGCGCCTTGGGATTCGTGGCTTTTCCGCATACTCGCCGCCACCTCGATACGGCCAGCGACCCCAGGACATTGAGGACTACCTCTCTCAGCAGTGCCTGTCACCGCCTGCCAGGCGGCAATCGCGATCACCGTCTCCGAGACGAATTTTCACCTCCGCCCCAGCAGTATTCTCCCGAGCGTTCGACCAGTCCCCGCCGGGAAAACTAACTGAGGCGATCTTTGGGGGCGAGGTCGCTGACGGACGAAGCGCTGAAGACCTCCGACGGACGAATTTACGGAAACATACGATCCGACATCAGCTGCAGCTGAAACGGGACGACCGGCTTTCACTCGATATACCAGTGACTATTGACGGTTATGCCGTTAGTGCTTTAGTCGACATCGACGCAGACTGCACGATACTAAGCGGTTAAAATAGCAACGCAGCTGAAGAAAGTGATCACGCCCTGGCATAACTCGTAGATTCGGACGGCTGGCGGCCACGTCGTTACTCCGCTGGGCGCCTGCACGACTAGAGTTGAGATTCAAGGATCTACATTCGTAGCGAGCTGCCTTGTCTTACGCGAATGCTCCCGCGACGTTATTCTTGGGTTGACTTCCTGCCAGTGTACGGCGCGATTATCGATCTGCAAGAGCGTCGTATCACTTTCTTTGCCGAACGAGCAAGACGGCCAACGGCGCGACGACGTACTTCGTGTTTCTGCAGAGAGTGTAGCGCTTCCTCCACGAGCCAGTGTCCTCGTAGACGCCATATGCTGTGGCTTACGCGATGGCGAAGCGGTGGCCGAGAGTAACTTGGAACACCTACTGAAGCAAGGTGTTTGTGTGGCTCGCAGTGTTATACAGATTCGTGCTGGTCATTCGCAATTGCTTGTTGGCAACTTTAGCTAAGAGCACCGACACCTGTTCGCGGCACTTCGTTAGCGTTTGCAGACGCAGTAGCAAACGTTAACAACTGTTTCACGTGGAAGTAGTGGAGGCAGCAGACACGTCTCTGGGCCATCTCGACATCAATTCTGAACTGTCCACCGATAGCCAGACAGCACTGCGCAAGCTCTTGCTTGAATTCAGGACCTGCTTCGCACATTCTTCCAAGGTACGCCAGACCTCCATCACTAAACACAGGATCATCACGTACGAAGACGCACGCCCGATACACCAGCATCCTTACCGCGTGTCGGCAAAAGAACGCGAAGCCATACGTACGCAAGCCCGGGAGATGCTTGACGATGGCGTCATCGAACCTTCCAACAGCGTGTGGTCGTCTCCGGTCGTTCTTGTCAAAAAGAAAGACGCAACGCTACGCTTCTGTGTCGACTACCGCAAGCTCAACAACGTGACTAAAGAGGACGTGTACCCGCTGCCGCGTATCGACGACTCGTCAGATAGACTACGGCGTGCCCACTATTTTTCTTCTCTCGATTTAAAAGCGGGCACTGGCAATCGAGGTAGACGAACGCGACCGCGAGGAAAACAGCCTTTGTGACTCCAGATGGGCTGTATGAATTTCGAGTGCTTCCTTTTGGCTTGTGTTCAACCCCGGCTACTTTCCAGCGAATGATGGACACTGTCCTTACTGGAATGAAGTGGCAGGCCTGTCTTGTGTACCTGGATGATGTGTTCATCTTCTCTGAAACGTTCGAGCAGCATCTCACCGCCTACGTAGTGTGCTAGAAGCCATTCGATCGGCAGACCTCACACTTAAGCCTGAAAAGTGCACTTTGGTTACGAAGAGCTCAAGTTCTTCGGGCATGTAGTAAGCGCCAAAGGGGTCCGACCCGATCAAGACAAGCTTGCCGCTGTGGCCGCGTTTCCAGCTCCTGTCGATAAGAAGGCCATCCGGCGCTTCCTGGGTTTGTGCGCCTACTATCGCGGTTATTAAAGGCTTTTCGAAGAGAGCGGAACCCCTGACACGCCTTACAAGAGACGATACGCCATTTGTGTGGCATAATGAGCAACAGGCGGCTTTTGCTGAATTGCGACAGCGCCTGCTGTCAGCACCCGTTCTTGCACATTTGGACGATGATGCTGATACTGAGGTGCATACCGACGCCAGTAGCATTGGCCTTGGCGCAGTGCTCGTCCAGCTTCAAGATGGAGTGGAAAGAGTTATAGCGTATGCCAGCCGCTCCCTGTCCCGTGTCGAGGCGAATTATTCGACTACGGAGACAGAGTGCCTCGTGGTCGTGTGGGCGATCATCAAGTTTCACCCCTATCTCTATGATCGTCCCTTCAAAGTAGTGACGGACCACCATGCCCTCTGTTGGTTGGCAAGCATGCGCGACCCTTCAGGACGACTGGCACGGTGGAGCTTGCGGCTACAGGAATTTGACATCACCATCGTTTATAAGTCTGGCCATAAGCATGAAGACGCGACACGCTGTCCCGCGCACCCGTTGAACCTGCCAGTCGGAAAACAGAGGATGATGACGGCTTCCTGGGCGCCATTAGTTCGTCGGACTTGAGCAGACGGCAGCGTGACGACGCTGAGATTCGACCTATCAACGATCATTTTGAGGGCCGCGACACAACCATACCACGTCATCTGTCCCGCTCGCTGACGTCTTGTGTCTGCGAGATAACGTGCTTTATAAGAAGAATGCTCGTTCGACCAGCCGTTCTTACCTCATGGTGGTTCCAAGGGACATGCGCGACGACGTCCTCTTCGCTTGTCATGACGAACCGACATCTGGTCATTTAGGCTTTTCACGAACACTCGCTAGAGTAAGCGAAATGTACTATTGGCCCGGTCTTTCGGCAAGCGTCAAACAGTACGTTAAAGGTTGTCGTGAATGCCAGCGCCGCAAGATGCCATCCGTTATACCGGCTGGCTTACTTCAGCTAATTCAAGCACCTCACACGCCTTTCGACCAAGTCGGCATGGACATTCTCGAACCGTTTCCTCTTTCTGCCGACGGCAACAAATGGGCGATCGTCGCGACTATGCTGAGACGCAGGCGATCCCACGAGCCACGACCTCAGAGGTAGCGCAATTCTTCATGCGCGACATTGTCTTGCGTCACGGTGCTCCCTCCACTGTAATAACAGACAGAGGGACAGCATTCACAGCGCAGCTTATGGACGAAGTTTTTTAATTGGGCAACACCAGGCATCGCAAGACGACCGCGTACCATCCGCACACCAACGGACTTACCGAGTGACTGAGTAAGACGGTCACAGACATGCTCGCAATATACATTGACGTTCAACACAAAACATGGGATCGGATCTTACCTTACTGACCTTCGCGTATAACACCGCCGTGCAAGAGACGACGCGCTTCACGCCCTTTCGCCTTCTCTACGGTCGCGAAGTCCAGACGAAGCTGGAAGCTGTGCTGCCGTGTCAAGACGCTGACCTATTGACAACTGACGCCGAGGAATTTGCAGAGCGTGCTGAGGAAGCTCGGCAGCTCGCGCGCTGCATATCGGCCAGCAGCAGCAGGCAGACGCACGACGCTACAACATCCGCCACAGGGACGTGTCCTACAACCCCGGGGATCAAGTTTGGGTGTGGGCCCCTGTTCACCGTCGTGGCCTCTGTGAAAAGCTGCTGAGCCGGTATTTTGGTCCGTATAAAGTGCTCCGCCGCGTCAGTGACGTAAACTACGAAGTTGTTCCGCACACAACATTGCAGACACGGAGTAGGGCACAAAGACAACCGATCTCAGACATAGTTCATGTTGTGCGCATGAAGCCGTACATTGCGCGTCCGTAACTGTTTTGTTTTCGATTTTGTTTTCTCTCATTGCCTTCTTTGTTTCTACTTTCCATTTATCTTTGGGAGCTGCTTCTTCGTTCATTGACTGTGCCGGCGTGACGGCTACTTTCTTGCTTGCTTGATCCTCATCTGTGGCGCTTACCCACTACGGGGAATTGGCCAAGAAGCGGCGGTTAAAGGTTAGACTGAAGGGGCAGGTGGAAAAAAGAATAAAAAACTAGACGAAAAAGTAAATCAGGGTGAAGTATCGGGTTTATGATAATTGGGAAAGAGATTTACAGAGCAGAGCAGAGATAAAATTAACTCAATGTAATTGTATAAAAACAGCACACAAATTTTGGTGGTATTAAGATAATTTTGAAACACAATTAGCGATTTAATGAGTTATCCAATTCTTTATTTCGAGAATTAACTGGGTAGTCTTTTTGTGTCACAGATATAGTCACAGAGGGTCACGCAGATGTTCCTGTGGCTAAAGCCCATGAAGAAGCCCCGAAAGAGAGGATATTTTGCGTAGTTAGAGAAATACCCAATTACGGAATGAAAATTCGAATTTCTTCCTCTGATTCCTAAAGCGATGACAAAATAATAGAAAGTGGTCAATGTTTACGGGTTCCTGACAGGTAGGGCACAGAGGGGACGGTACCAGACCGGACCTGTGTAGGCAAAATTTAATGGTGGGATTCGGCAGCGTAATTTTGTTATGGAGATCTGTAATTTACGTGTGGGGCACCATTTATTGTCCCACGAAAAGGACAAATGATTAATTCCGACATTTGGATTTTTAGTTTTGTAGAATCTTGTAATAGGGAAAATTTTCTAAACATAGCCGCAGTGACATAAGCCAAACTAGGCATGACAGACATGACGGGTCCATCAAGAGATATCCGCGCAGTGTGTCAGCCATTCATTTACGAATATACCTCGATGGGCTGGAACCCATACCAATCGTACCAGACTTGAGTTAGAAGGGGTTAACAATTTAAATGTATTGGTTACAGTAGTGTCTGCAGATGAAGTGAGCGATGTACATACTGGCAGTGAATCAGTCACTATAACCACTGTTGAGTAATTTGAAGGAAGTTTCGGCAGAGTTAAGATAATCGCTGCTAGTTCAGCCAAAATATGGGTGTGAAATCCGGAAGGCATACTGCATAAGACCAGGATAGTGATTCGGAGAAAATACCCACACCCGCTTTCTCTTCATTCATTGACGCGTCAGTTGCAATCACGTGAGCTATTCCTAGTTGCGTTAAATGATCTTGTAACATGCCGTTTAAGTATGTAGTGGGCAGGAGTTTGCATTCGATGGAAATATATCGTCATACTTTTTTTGTGTGCTTTCGCCTTGCCTGCCTCTTCTTCTTTGTCTTCTACGCCTATTTTTTTTTAGCATCGAGGCGATGCTTTTTTTCGGAAGGGGGGATATTGGCACCTGTAGGTAGAGGGTCGAGGGCAAGAGTAGGTCGAGCCCAAGAGAATAAATAAGAACGCGCGCCCTTTCTCTGCTCGAGCCAGCCCAGATGGTCGCGTCTTCCAAGACTCAGCTGCTCTACGGGTTATTAAACCTTCAAGACTACTTCTCGAGGCTCGTCACAGTATATATACGGGTGTTTCAGCGAACACTTTCAAAATTCTTAAAGGTTGCCTGTGGCAGATAGCACAATTCTAGTTCACGAGCTGGTCTACTCGAAGAGGCGGACATTACTTGCACAAGAAATTGAAATGCATAAGCGAATAATTAACAGAAATTCACTAATTAAGTTTTTAACAAATTACCTGATGGCCCATATTGCAATTTACAAATTGTAGCCGTGGAGTTCGCAAGGCGGATCCACTTGGAACGAATTCTCGGGATGATACCACTTCGAGATAATAATTCCCGAACTTTGCGGAGAAATGCATTGGCGTTCCAGTTAGGTTCTTAACAAAACGTTGCTTTATGCATTGTAGCATAAAATTAACTGGAACGCCAATGCATTTCTCCGCAAAGTTCGGGAATGAATTTCTCGAAACTGGTGTCATCCTGAGAATTATTACTGGATCCGCCTTGCAAACTTTGCGGATACAATTTGTAAATTGCAATGTGGGCCATCAGGTAATTAGTTAAAAACCTAATGAGTAAATTTCTGTATATTATTCGATTATGCATTTCAATTTCTTGTGCAAGTAATGTCCGCCTCTTCGAGTAGACCAGATCATTAACTAGAACAGGTAACCTTAAATAAATTTTGAAAGTGTTCGATGAACACCGTATATAAATATATATATATATATATATATATATATATATATATATATATCACTGAACACAATTTAGAGCAGTAGTATACATACCGATTCAATGTTTCCTCGTCTCTGCTCAACTACACCGCCTGCATAGGATCTGCTATACTTGTTCGTCCTCGTGCCTTTCCGGCAGCTGTGTTAAACGATGACAATACGAATAAAAAACATAGTTGGAACAGTAGTGTCCGTCTATGATATTTTACTCAACACTGAAACCAAGTTACAAATCATACTGTCTTTTTCGGAAAATTTTGATAATGCTGCAAATATGCGACGAAACATAGTGTAATATATATATATATATATATATATATATATATATATATATATTGAGCAGAGATAAGTTGCAATTCATTTTGTATTCTTTTTTATTAGAAGAGCAATCGGTCGCACTCGGGTATTTTCAGACATTTCATTGTATAAGACATCTTGTGGGACACTTCTAGAAAAATTCGTGCGTATTTGTACTGGCAGCGGATATCTTGAACGATTTTTACAAAAGTACTCGTTCGTATCGGTGCAGTGAACAAGAACCGCGCAATACAGTACGCGCCGTTATCGTACTTAAAGTCCAATAATATTGCTGGCAGTTCACCCTCAGCTTATACAATTTCTTAGAACAGTGTTTTTTTTTTTACTTAGCGCGGAAATGTAAATGGGCTTGCATATAATGTTTATGTTTTTTAGATGGCTGATATAGCAGTTTACCAGTATATTATCTAATTACAGTTTAATTCGCAGAGAAAATTCACAAGCGCAAGTTGGAATACGCTAGCGCAAGACAGGGGCAATTGGAGATCGCAGGGAGAGGCCTTCGTCCTGCAGTGGACATAAATATAGGCTGCTGATGATAATGATCATGACATTTTAAGACAAATCAAAAAGATGTACTTCTTTTCCTATTGGGGTATGTATGGTCGTCAGGCTCTCTGTATGTTTTGACGCAATTGACTCGGACACATGGGGATTGCACTGTGCGGTCCCTCTCCTGTCTGGTTTAACCACAGGTCGGCTAATTCACCCTAGAGTAGACTTGCTCAATTTTACCCAGAGCAACTGAGTGAGTCTGGCCGAGAAGATTGGTGAGTATGAGTTCGAGTGAGCTGGGCTGAGTAGAAGTGTGTGGGTCTGAGTGTGAGTGCGCGTGACTGAGTAGAATTTTGGGGAATCTTAGTACGGGAGGTGTATTTTGCGTTCCGCGGATGGTTACACATGCGAGAGAGAAAAAAAAGGAAGGCGAGGAGTATGGCACGACCTTTTTTTTAGACGACGACGAGGATGGATCACATGGATCATATTGACGCGAGACAGAAGAAGAAGACCGGCACCGAAGCAGAGGTCAGCATTAGACCGGCACTGAAGAAGAGAAAGTAGAGGTTGCTCCTCGCCATCTTGGCTGGTTGCTGCTACGCCTGTGCTACTCGCCTATTTTGTAAATATTAGTAAATATACGTTTTCGCGCAACATTTTCTGGTGGAGGTGCGGGGTACGCTGCCTGTTCATCCCCATCACCCAAGCACGGAACTCCGAATTGGTCGCAGCGTTGTTCCCTCGGTGATGGCCACTGAAGCACGCACCGCGCCGGAACCTACCGTGCAGCAACCGTCCCCGCCATCTGTCATCTTATCGCTTCCGCAAGATCCGGGCACCTTCTCTGGCACAGATAACGTGGACGTCGAGGACTGGATTGCATGGTATGAGCGTGTCAGCAAACAGAACAGATGGGACGATACGCTTATGCTGGCGAATGTGATATTTTACCTGAAAGGAACCGCGCGCGTCTGGTACGAGACGCACGAACACGATCTGGCCAGCTGGGACGTTTGCAAAGAAAAACTGAATGACTTGTTCGGCAAGCCCTTGGGTCGTCAACTAGCCGCTAAAAAAGAACTTGGCTCCCGTGCGCAGTCATCTAGTGAATCATACATTTCGTATATTCAGGATATTCTAGCGCTTTGCCGTAAAGTTGACGGTAACATGTCCGAAGCGGACAAGATCGGACACATACTCAAAGGAATCGCCGATGACGCATTCAACCTCTTAGTATTCAGGAACTGCGCCACCGTGGATGCTATTGTGACAGAGTGTCGGCGATTCGAACAAGCTAAATCCCGCCGTATCGCCCAGCAATTCACCAGGCTCCCCCATACTGCCGCATCGTCATCATGTGAGGAACCGCTACCTACCTCACAATCGCCGGTTTCGAACACTGTGACACGGATCGTTCGACGGGAACTAGAAACAATGTCACCAGCCCCTCTCGTGCCCGATGTCTCGACTGCCAACCAGCCTATGGTTTCATTAGCCTAATTCTTTCACAGATACGTTCCGTGATGTGTCAAGATGCATATTCAACAATTGCATGCCCTTCAAAAAGCGAAGTATCAATGTTAACTGGTACTTACGTCTCGTGGCGGGCGTCCGCTTGCTTCTTGAGGTCTGCGCCATTTTGGAAATGCGATGGTGGGCTTCCTGGTGGCTTGTTTGCGAACTGCCTAGATCGGTTAATTCAGTGAACCCCCACAAATGTGAGGGTTGGGCTTCAACGTGTGTGGGATTGACCGAATAGCCAAAATTAATTTCTTTGTGTACCCACACGTTTGTGTGGGCAGGGCAGGAAAGGGATATGAGGAGCTAAAAGCCATTTCATTCAATGCCACAACATATCAAAAAATTGGTATCACCACATAGGGGTAAAATTGGTTGCACCTTGATAAGTGTACGCTTGTTGAACGCGCTGCTGCTGATCAACGAACTAGCAAACAAAAGCTAACTGTTTTTCATTCCTCTTCATATGAATGATAACAAAATTTACAAAACAATTTTTAATATTCTTGGAATATTCTACAAGGTCGTTTTCACGCTCTATGTTTAACCCTTTATTGACGAGTGTTGCCCACAGGCAACATACCACAAAATATTTTTTGGCCAGCTGAGTTTCGGTTTCGGGAGGCTCATTTTTTGCTCGAGCTCTGTCCACAACAATGTTACATGAACGTGCGGCGTCATCTCACGAAGCAAGTCGGAAATAGGGGAAGAAGAGAAAGAAGTTTGGCGCACAAATGCACGTGGAGCGTTCGACGACACCACATCAACCTGCAAGCGCCACTTTGGTGGTAAGCGCTTTTTTTCTCTATCTCACTTTTAACAGTTATTTAGAAGAATGTTGTACCTTGCTCTCTGCCGAGATAAATATAAATGTCAATGAAAATTTTTGCCCACAGCGGTGCGTCGCGTGTTTGTTGCCCATAGGCAACACAAGGCACTATGCCATGTTTCTTGTGCCGCTCAGTGTATGGTGTGGTGACTTTGCCGATACCGTGTTATCTTGTCTGCGCCCCTGTTATGAACGATACACGGTATCATGCAGCAAACGAGGACCCATAAATAGGCACAAATAATGGACCCGGGTGCATTTTACGGTAAAAGAGCCGCAAAGGTGCCTCCCGAATACAGCGACGACTCGGACCTGGAATCGAGCGACGACGAACCAGATGCTGCTTCAGCCAGGGCAGGTAACAAATATTTTTTATAGAAATAACCAGAAGTGCTCGACATTCAAGATGCAGGTGCCGTGGTGTCTTGAAGAAGGGTGCGATTGGGGGGGGGGGCGCAGATATATAACGTCGAACGCTTACTGTACATTGGTCATAGGATCAGCCTAACCTCTCTCATCTATCGGCGTCCTCGTGAAGCGGTGGACGCTACTCACGACAGACGCCGTTAGATAAGTTGGACGCCTGGTAGAGTCTGGCGCTCTGTTTACGCTGCTCATGAGAAAATTACGTAGCGGTCTTGACACGCCGTTATTCCTCAGCCCTTTTGGCAATGCTGTGACTTTTTTTAGTTTGTGTCCTTAGTGATTGTGAATTCACAGGATTATCTCATGTACCATTTTATATTTAGCGTGCTTTTTGTTTAGCTCTAGGTTGATGTCGCATCCACTTTCTGTTGAAATTTTGCAGCTCTCTCAGGGGACTGCCAAGCTGAGATCACAGACGATATTGACGATGAACTTGAAACAATCACCAAGCCTTTGAAAATCATCCTACATGGAACGTTGTCCAAGCCTCAGTTGGTCGCGCCATGCCAGAGTGGAAGGATGTGCCACCCTGTCCATCCCCGGTGGAGTCTCCCATTGAGTATTTTAGAAAATTTTTTCACATGGACTTCCTGTCTTTCATCAGTGAACAGTCCTCGCAACCCCAACAAAGTTACAGCAATGACTGTAAATGTTTTAGAGCAGTTTATTTTGCATCATAAAGAGTTGAAAATGAACTGCAGGCAAAGAAACGGCGCGGACCGACAGCCCTTGTTACGTGCCAAGATGGACACAGTCGATCACCTCCCAACGTTCTCCCAAAAGAAAGGACGCTGCCAATATCCAAAATGCACGGGTATCACACGGGTTATGTGCAGAAAGTTCAATGTGCATCTCTGTTTCACGGCAGGGAAAGAGTGCTGTACAAGTTTCGCATTGAACCGTCGGGGTCATGCAGTGAAGCCTGCTTGAGGACTCGTGCCTAGTGTTGCCCACAGGCAACAAAGCTAGATCTCGGCAACCAAATGTAGCAAATTTTTGTCGTTGCAAAGTCTGCTTTATAATGCTATAGTAAGTAGAAATATATCATAAATAAATGTTTTTTTGAACTATTTTAATGTGTCGTCAAAAAGGGTTAATAACAAAGATAACATGCTGCTCTCACTACCTGTGCAAGAATTTGAGGGCAAGTAGTTATCGTCGCGATTTATCGATGGGGGAGTATTTAAAACGATTTACTGTATATCTTTGTGCTTAACACAATCGCTGTTGCATAACATTTCCACTTTTACAGCTAAACAAATACTTCTGGTGTGTGAAGTGCATGTGATGGCTTTACAGTTAAAAGCCTGAAGAAAAGCCTGACGAGTGATTCAGTAGAATCCGTTTATTCTGGCAGTGCTATCAATTAGGTTGACGGGCAGCTTCCTGAAAGAGTACAAAAATATACATAATGAAATGATGTCATGTGTCCAGTTAACATGAAATTAATACAAATGAAATGAACCATAGTATTCACATGCCGTTCTCCGAATAGTTCTGTTGCTTTGTAACTACTCTGCTTATGCGACTTGCACATTTGTAACTTGTGTACAGAATAATGAAAGAAACAGTACATATTGCAGAGCAGGGTCAAGGTGAGAGAGCTGTTGTAAATACACGCTTGGCTGCACGGCCACAGAACACATTGTACCATGACTGGTGTTCTGGAGTGACGAAAGACATCCAGCAGCTGCGCTGCGCACTGAAGTTTCACAGGCAAAATAGGTACTGATATTTGGCGAGTTATTACTCAAGACCGGTAAAATATTTTACAAATGCAAATGAGACATACATTGATTGGATAACTGTTCCTTTGCTACTGCTCCGCGCGATGACCCCAATGTGTTTTAGACAATTTCATATGCGACTTCTATACATATTCATTACTGTCTGTTCGTTATTCCATCAACAACCGTTCGATTGATTAGTGGCTTTGGCTTAGCGCTGCTAAGCACGAGGCTGAGGGGTCAGATCCCTGCCGCGGCAGCCGCATTTCGATGACAGCGAAATGCGGAAACACCCGTGTACTGTACATTTCGGTGCACGTCAAGGAACCCCAACTGGTTGAAATTATTGCCGGAGTCGCGCAGTAAGTGTGCCCCCAAAAATAATATAGTGCTTTAGGCACGTAGAACGCCAGAATTTTTATTTTCATTTGATCCCTGAACTACCCTGAAAAATATTTAAAATTTCATAAAACGTAAAAATAGCCCTAAAGATGCTTGTATAGCTCTTTTTCATGAAAACAATATATAACAATACCCTGTGCATTACATATGTGCCATAATCTCTACGTCCGGCGATGACTTCATTTATTATGGGAAGTTACGCGGTTAATACGCCTATGCCTGATCGTTTTCCCGTTAATTATTGGAATAAAATCTCCACATCGCGATCGCATGCGTTGGATTCACCTCAACCTAGGCAGTTCGCACATATCACCAACTGGAAATCGTCAAATACTAGTTTTGGTGTCTTCAAACGTTATCCTTAAAAAATTTGTAAACTCTCAAATGTGCATGCAATTAGCATGCACTATACTCTGCGTCTCAAGCAGGACGGGTCATACGCGACACGATTCTTTTAAGTCTGCCACTGAATTCTTCACCAAGTCGTAGCTTGCGTCACCGTACAAACTGTAGGACGTGCTTGTTTGAAGTGGATACCAGCCGACAGTGACAAAAACCCATTCGAGTTCTCGATTTGTTTTACTTTTTACAACGTCTGGGTCGTGCCGTGTATGTTTTCACTTGTGATGCGCCATGCACTCATTGTAGCTCTCTTTAAACCATGAGTTCTCACTTTAATTTCAATTTTTATATTGCGATTGAGCGTGCCTATCTCTGCGTGTACGTCAGTTATTTGTTTGTCATTATCAGTGAACTTTTACTTTGTTTAGTTCTCACGACTATGTTATACGCATCATCCAGTATTACGCCACATCTGAGTGCATATATCAGAAGCTGCTGAACAATTTGGACATTAGAGGATTATATAAAAATTTGGTTTCGAGTATGTGTGTACATGAGATGACCTCCGTGTCTGTCAAGTCATGCACGCTTCAAGCATGCAAAAAAGTACCGCGCACAGCAAATCACAAACAAGCAAAAAAAACGAACAATACTGCACGCGTGGCATGGGTAAAACGTAGTTCCACACATTGACCGGAGTTGAGCGTGTCACAACTATAAAAGAAAAAAAAAAGAGAACACTAGGGTGAGGAGGCGCCGTACGGCAGCTTTTCATGGTGCCATGTTGACGAAAATAACCGCGTGCGCAGCCATTTTGATGAACTAAGCACGCTCTAAATTATCGGCCGCCTGTTAGAGCTGTAACCGAAGGTGGCCTTGGCGCTAGCATCGTCTGCATTAGGAGAGCCAATGGAAGTCATGCGGAGGTTAACTCATGGGAGTGAATCCCTGTTTCAAATGAAGCTGCACTGTTGACCCAGAGCGAAGCACGAGCCACGGAGCAAAGGCATCCTGATATTTAAATATTTGCTTCTCCAACTGTTGGCTTATAGGAAGAGACACTGCTTGTACCTTCGCGACAATGTTTGGTGTGATTACAGAGGTGCCGGCTGTTCCGCCCACACAGAAGTGGTTCCAGACCGTCCGTGACGATCAGTTGTCCCTTTACTGCGCACCCATTTAACGCGACGGTCATCACCAATTGACCAGTCACTCTCAATGGTACGGTAAAACAAGGCCACTTCCATTTCGTTATGCCCAAAGTGGGCCATCTAACTCAATATTTCTCAAACTTTTCATAATTAATACTGCGTATTGAACCCGTCTCTACCAATATTTTTATAGGTTATCCCTTGCAGAATATTGAGCAAGTTATAGTCACGCAGTGTGCGCCACTTATGTAGCCTGGTGCGAAATAATAGAGTACTAAGGCTCTTCCTCCGCGACCTCTTCTGTTCCTTCTGGAAGGACATACACGATTTGTCGATTTTTCCAGTTTTCATCTTGCGACATGAACTTTAGAAACATCTGAACTCGCCCCCCACACCGGAGACAGAAGCGCGAGCGATGTGAAAGTCCTTATTTTGGAGCAACTCTACGCCACATTGTGCAGACACTGCGTCGTCTATGGCTCAACTCGCTCGAGTTGTTCGCGTTCAGGTCGTCCGGATATTTGTCCTGATGAGGTGGGCCACACCAACTTCATGGTCACGATCGAGGCTATGCATTGTACGCGCGTTTGCAACCATGTTCTCACCTGAAGACGCGGGGTCCAGAACCTCTTCAATAGTAAGCTTCTCACATGTACACAACTGCCTATTAAAGCTTTCGTCTCACGCACCAAAAATGCATGTATGGAAAAGGTCAACTAAGATTCTACACAAAAGGTCGATGTTAGAGTGATTGAAATATATCAATGTGGAATCATTTTTAAATTTCTTTATTCCGTAACTTTCTAATTATATGCTTGAAGCGTTGCTGTCGCGCAGCAAAGCTAAGTAGAAAAAACAAGGCATCGAAAGAATAGTATTTCTGTCCCTTCTTCTTTCCACATAGTTCTGCTTTGCCAGAACCACATTTCAAGCATGAGCCAACTATCCCAACAACGCTTTTTAGTTGTTTTGAGTTTATTATTCACTCATTTCATATCCTAAGTGTACATTGTTTCATGCATATTAACATCGTCCTTGTCTTCTTCAATGTCGACATGTGGTTAACCCTTTCTTTTCTTTAACAGCGGAGCTGTTTAAGAGTTTGATTAATCCGTGTATTGCAAACAAAAAAATTAAGGGCAGCTTTATATTAAGTGGTGTGAAAACTGGGTAAACAGCGAAGCTGGTGGCCCTTCCTTAGCTTTAACTTTGCTTTCCTTTGCTTAACTTGGTTTGGCTTGGGTGGTACTTAGCAATAAGTTTGCATATCTTCTTTTGGCTAAGAACCGCAGTCTCCCACAGTCAGCTAAGTTTGACGTCGGCGCGCAATCTTCTGATGGCCACTTTATAGTCCGACGTAGCGTTGACGCGCGAGCGCGCTCGGTACGGGGACGCCACGCAAGCGAAAGCGCAGCACTCTAAAGTCCGGCGCGAGGCGTGGCCGACGTATCTGGCGTTCGTCGGCGTCGAGATGCGACATACCGCATTTCGTGCCGGTCTCGTCACCCTGAATGGACTGCATCCGCGTCTCGTCGAGCCGTGATTATGGAAGGCGCGAAATCCGACCCTTATATATAGTCCAACGTGTGCGCGGATTCAAACGGGGGTCTACCCAAATTTATTAGGATTAAGCAAAATTTTCCCAACGATGTATGGGCATGCCTGTCCGTGATGTAGCAACTCCCCACCCCCTTTGTACTACATCTAATGAGGATGCCAAAATGGACCGCCAAGTTTAAATGTCTACTTATCTAGGTTTAATCCAACAGACTGGAGAAATGGGAGGTATAACTCGCCAGCTCGGGCCCGGAGGTGCAGAAGGCTCATCTGGGTCACGTCCGGCTGGCGGCTGAATCCACTGGTGCTCTCAACTTGGGTCCCCTGCCATCAAGCTCCTAAACCTATGTCCTCCTTTCCCCAATTCAATGAAGTTATTATTCTTCTTCTTATTATGGTTACGCGGCTCTTGTGCATGTACGCGACAACCATGCACCTAAGTTGCATTCTGGTGAGTCTCAGTCCGAGTGAGTCCGGATGAGTTGCAGTTTGGTGAATCTGAGTGCGAGTGAGCCCGGCCCAGTAAATGTTTGGTGAATGTGAGTCCGAGCGAGTGCGGCCGAGTATAAATTTAGTAAGTCTAAGTTGGAGTAAGGCCTGAGCAAAAATATAATTTTTGAGTGGGTCTGAGTGAGTTCTGTTTATTTTGTCGAACTAACCACAAAGAAAAATAGAAAAATTTGCCGGGTTCCGGGTAGATTACATGAGTGCATAAAAAGACGCAGTTTCGCCCGACAGGCGAAGCATCAATTCCGACAGCAAATTAGTGGACAGCTATATACAAATAAGTGTAGCAGTTTTATCGGCCGTTTAAATTTGTAAACATAGCCACACTAATTAAATAACCAACATGCTGTCACGCACGCACAAGCAAACATGAACGCATCTCACTCGATGACCGCGGTAACTCGCTGTCAAAAGGCTGCAGTGAGTCAGCGCGCCAGCAGCAGTGAGCGAATTGAGCTTCGTACCGGCGCTGGCATCAACGCGATCATAGTCACGAAAAAAAAGGGAGGGCGGATTTTGCCCCCGCAGCAGATGTCATTAAAGATAAGCCGCAAGAGCAGGCGCTCCCGGCGCAGAACGCGCAGCCCCCCCCCCCCCCCCCCCCGGAGCTTTTTGACCCGGCGGGGGCGCGTGGCCGCAGTAAAGCGCGGCCCCTCCACCTGCTCACGTTCCCCGGAGCCTTTCACCACTGCTCTCGTGAATCGCACTTCGATTGAACGTCACCGATGTAGCTTTTGCGCACACAGTTGGTGCTTGGCGGACAGAAAATGCAAAAAGCAGGGAGAATGACACCGTGCAGTAGCCTCGCCAAGCCATCCTCCTATAATGCCGCACCATGCCATTTTCGCCAGAGACAATCGGTGAAATGAGTCATCAGGGTTAGGCACTCCACGGTTATTGGCTTTTTCAAGCCCTGTAGCGTACGCTATAGGTTTTCGTGGCACTCGTGACAATTCCACGCACTCAGCTGATGAAAAGTATTGCTTTCGCTCCACGTGGTGAGAGGTTATTTCCGATGAGGTGTTTTTAATATTTTTGTGACTATGATTTTAGATGATCACGTGACACTCCCTGTAATAGCTTTTCCATCCACCGTGTTTGATGCTCGAGTTCATCGCAATTCATATGAAATGCAGTTGTCAGCCGTGTGACTGCTGGAATTGCGCATCTGCACGTATGGTTCAAATATAGTGTCATAGACGAAAATATAGTTGATTACTTGGACGATGTAGGGTTTAAAAAATTATCTGCGCTTGCGATATATGCCACACCTGAAAAAGCATTACAGCGAGCTGGACCTTCTGTGCTTGCACAGTAAGTCGTGCACAAGTGGCATTATGTATAGTCAATCTTCTTTACGCACAATTGAATGAAATTTGTCTACGAGACAAGCCTTCAATTAGTGCAGTGGTAGAAAGAAAGGACTGTGATCTATCCTAACCTGCCAAAAATGTACCTGTGTCACAAAAACAAAAGCATGTGCGCACTGCAAGCCAGCATAAATGCACAGACAAATAAGAATTGGTATATACTTTAGAGATTTTATCCTGTGGCAAAATAATTCCAGCACTGCCAAGGTCGAGCGTCCTACTTGTTCGGTTCTTACAAGAGAGTGACATGAACAAGAAATCAGGAAATTTCTTCTACATTACCGACTCTCGTGCGTGGTGTTTACCAAATTATTAGCGTTTGTTCTCGCTCTGCATTCCATAAATATAAGCCTGGTATCTTTGTGTGAAAGGCATCTTTGTGATTAATATGTTCTGCTCAAAAGGAAGTCTCAGTTCGTGAAATCTGTGGGCCAAGAGTGCCTTTCTCGGTTTGATTTAGTGAGTACGAGTGAACCTCGCCGAGTACAAAATTGCGGAGTTTCAGTTTCAGTCATGTCGGCTGAGTATAATACTGGTGAGTCGGAATCCGAGTGACTCCTGCTGATTATAGTTCTGGTGAGTCCAAGTGGACCTGGCAGAGAAGAATTTGACCGAGTCTGAGTGCAAGTGTGCTCTAGATATGTAAAAAATAAAATTTATTAGCTAGTTTCACAGAGCTCCGTAAATTTGGCGACGTGTGGTCAAGCGCCTAAAAAGAAAGCAGTGTGGCACACTTCGACAATATGGATGACACTAGAGAATCGGTGTTATAAACTAAGCTTGCGAGTAGAGCAACTGGTTTACTTGAAATTGTGGAAAACGAGAGGTAAAAGCAGGATGGCAGCTCTTTCAGCGTGATGGTGAGAGAGGGCGGAAGCGTTTTTATTCTGAGGGTGAGGGTGATGTTAGTATACATATGGTACGGCTTCAGCTACACGGCTTCATGAGTTACAACCCGGGTTACGAAGTCTGGGTTCACAGTATTATCCTTTGGTAAAATTTTCGTGAAAGGCTTGTAGGAGAACAAGCCTCAAAATGTTTCTATTTATATACGTTTCTGTTTATAGATGTGTGCTTATTCGTGCTTAAGCAACTTCTTCACGTGCATCACGTGCACGCTACATAAACAGGCTCTTTGGCGTATACGATGCTGTACGCCGCCTGAGATATAAACGGTGAGATCATCCCTAATAACCCTTGTTATTCGAGGTTAGGTTAGCGTCCACCAGAATGTGCGCATCAATACCCATAGGAACGGGTGTCTATGGTGGCCACAGCCTAGCTCCGACGCAGAAGGAGTTGATGAAAATAACGCGCAACACACCTGCTCTACACCGACACTTTCCTCCAGTTGAACACTTGGATGATGCTCTTTCTAGCGAGAGGCCAATGCCACATTCATGGCATCACATAAAAAAGATTGATAATGTCAACATCTGAACATGCAACTGTATATAACTAAACCGACTTGCACCGTTCTCACTGTTCCTGCTTTTAGTGCGTTACGACTGTACACATATGAAATTTATTTGTAGGCGGCACAGCAAGTTATAAACATGCCTACACCAGTGTCTTCCTTTTTATTCATACTTACCAAGTACATCTTGAAGATGCTTGCAGGTGTAAATATAGGCGAGATAAGATTGGTATTTTTGTGACGCTGTACAAGGTCTGCAGTTTTTTGAAAACTTGGGTGCACAAGCCACCCCGTAGGCGTTTTACGAATATATACTGTAAACTGACTTCCGGGGATCAAGTTTGTGGAAGCATAATGGTGGCTCCTTTGACTGCCTCCTTCATCGAATGCAATTGTGAGACTGAAATGAAGATAAAAAAACATCGGCATTCTGTGACCCTCGAGAGTCATAACCCAATGGCTGTGGAACACTGTGCAACGTTTTTATCACAATATAAAATTGTCTTTTTTGTAATCTTTTTTTATGAATTTCTAAGCGATTGCTTGTTGGCTTAGCAACAGTGATGACGGGTGTGGTACCACCTGTGATCAAGTTTCTCTATAGTATCAACCTGACGTTCATGATGCTTTCTAATCTGGTAAATGATGTCTGCAATATTACCTACATGGTACCGCTGTTTCACGTCCAAATGCAATGGTCACATACAAGTTCAACAAAGTTGTTTTAGCATGCCAGTGTCGAGATTTCGAAGGCGAAACGGCAACTTTTGTTCAAAGTCACCAGTGCTTTTAAAGTGACGCACATTACGCAGTCTGGCCGTTTAGAAGCATGTCGTCTCTTGTAGAACTTAGTGAGCTGCAGCAGAGAACGTTAGCTCGAATGCCGCATCAGAACCAGATTGTCTAATCCGAACTTCTTCTAGTTTGGTTTGGTTCGGGCAGGTTTTTCCGTTGGGTTCAGGTTTGGTCGGAAATGAATTTTAATCGTTAGAAACGGTTCGGAGACGCATTCGTGACGAAATGGGCTCGAAGAAAAAAACACCTTAAAAAGAAGCTCACTCCCCCAAATTAAATACAAATTCCTAAGGGAGGACTGACAAGAATTGTTGTCGCGTGTGATATATTTTTTTTTCATTTTCATTCGCTATGGCTTTGAAATCAACAATATGAGACACGATTACTCGACCCCGCCCATCACCATCATGAACTCGAATGTTTCCGACGAACTGAAGGCTTCACTTCATGACCTTCTATTGAAATTACAGTCATGCTTCGCCTTTTCCCCTAAAGTCCGCCAAAATCTTCTCATCAAACATGGAATAAACAATTACGCTATTCAGGTACAACTATAGGAAATGCTCTAAGATGGGGTCAGCAAAACTTCCAGCAGTCCACAGTTCAGTTGTTCTTGTTACAAAGGAAGACGGAACGCTACGCTTCTTTGTGAAATACAGAAAGCTAAACATTGTCACAAGAAAAGACGTTTACCCCCTGCGCGTGTTCACAACTGCTTAGACAGGTGGCGGCACGCTGAGTATTATTCATCCATTGACTTAAAAATTGGCTATTGGGGAATTGAGATCTATGAGTGAGACGGGAAAGATACTGCGTTTGTACCTCCAGATGATCTCTACGAATTCCGACTCCTTCATTTCAGCCTATATACTGCTATAGTCACTCTCCAGCGAATGGTCGATACCATTCTCGCTGGCTTAAGTGGCAAAGCTGTATTGTGCACCTCAACCATGCGGTCATATTTTCCGTAACTTGTACAAAATTCAATGGCCTGAAAACGGTCTTTGAAGCCATCTGCTCAGCCTACCTCATGCGGAAACCACAAAAGTGTCACTTTGGTTATAAGGAGATGAAGTTTCTGGCAAACATTGTGCCGATGGCGACTCTGACAATACTACTGGTGTCGCCGCCTTTGCTGTAACATTAGAAAAAAGAGCAATGCGACGATTCCTCGGCTTGCGCGCTTATTATCGTCGATTCATTCCTACCTTCTTCAAGGTAGCCGTACCCTTCCCTGGGCTCACCCGAGAAGACATATCTTTCATCTAAAGCATAGATCAAGAAACTTTTTTAAAGTGCCGTGACAACGCTTGCAAACAGCTCCTGTCATTGCCCACTTTGATGAGGAGGCAGCTACAGAGGTCCACTGAGACGCTGTCAATGTCGCACATAGTGCTGTCCTTGCACAATAACACGGCGGCGTTGAGCATATCATAGCCTACGATATTGACACTCCATCGTGAGCAATGACAGATTATTCTGCTTCAAATAAAAAGCATTCTTAGCAGATCACTCGTGAACTGTCCTCCTTTAGTCACAGGAGAGGTGTCCTGTTCTCGTCGTGGCCACTGAATTCGGCGATGATATCCTTGTCGCGTGCGAAGGCGAGCCTAGGTCGGGGTGCTTGGACTTCTCGCGGACTCTTGCCCGAGTGCGCCAGCAGTGATACGGTCACGGCTGTCGACTAGAGTACCGCGCTACGTGAAAGGCTGTCGTGAATGTCAGTGCCGCAAGTGACTGCCTATGAAGACTACAGTGTTACTTCAAATGATTGAACCCCACAAGACACCGTTTGATCTCGTGGGTGAGGGCCTTCTCGAACATTTGACTTTGTCATCTACGAAAAAAACAGGTTGTACGTAAAACGGACTACTATACTCGTCATGCCGGCCCCAAGGCCTCACCTCGTAGGAGGACTACCGAAGTATCCTATTTCTGTATGTACCACATAATTCTACGACACGGCGTCCCGTCACACATAATCACAAATAGAGGAGCCACATTTAAGCACTGATGATGGAAGACGTTTTCAAGCTTAGTTGTACCAGCCACCGCACCACAACCACCCACTGACAGAGAGATTAATTATGACTATGGAAGACATGCCACCAATGTACGTGGACGTCTAGCGCAGAACCTGCGACGAGATTCCTCCGGTACATCACATTTGCATACAGCACTGCAATACAGGAAACAGCCTCATTTGCATCATTCGACCTGGTCAACGGGCGCAATGTGCAAACCATATTGTACGCTATGCTACCAGGCGAAAAATATGAAGACCTTCCTTCAGATAACGCTCAATTTGCTCAGCGCGTTGAAGAAGCCCGTCAACTGGCCCGCGTGCACATCCGTCAGCGGGAAGGCGCATATGCGTGAGGTGACAACTTCGGCCGCCGAGACGTCGCCTATCACCACGGCGACCAAGTGTGGCTTTGGATTCATATCCGACGCCCAGGCTTGTGCGAGATACTGAAAAATTGTGACACATACCTCCGATTTTTACGTCGTGTAGCGAATTCCTTGAAAACAAACCCTAGGCTGAGAATCCGACTGAATAATCGCTAGATTAGAATAATCCACAATAACCTACAATATAATTAGTCATTTCATGCGCATTCGGGTAATTCTGGCGACGGATCATAGGTACAGAGTGGCCAGATGTCTAGTAGAGCAAAATATGCAAAGCAAAAAAATTTCGTTACCTACTCCAGTAAAGGTACTCGGTCTAACTAATACGAGGCCACAACCACGCGAAAAAGCAGAGCATGGAGCTAGCAACACCATAAGTGAAATTATTTGTTGTGTTTTCGGAACTATAGAAGTGTTATGGGAATGGGGAAATGACTTGTTTCAGCCGTGACCCGTTAGACTTTATCAATATAAATCTTGAACCTTTCATTTCTATTAAAATGTCATGAAACGTTAGAGGCAATTGTCTGTCGCTTTAAAATTTTAGTTGCCCTAATGAATAGACACACTTTAAAACGTTCAAAGTGTATGGCTAACTCACTGGCAAGGCTTTTCGAATATATCACTCTTGTGCACATCCTTAAGAATTTTTACCTACGGGCGTACATAGCTCTTACACATTCACTTTCGAAACCACATTATCCTTACAGTTCTACAGTTCCCTCATTTGTGCAGAATGGCCTAGAGCTCTACAAGGACAGCAGGCAAACTGTCCGTGTTTCCAACTTGACTATCTTAACCTGTAGCGTATTTCCATTATGTAAAAGATGACTCTCACTTCACCTAGTACGCCACGGGTGTCTTGAATAACTGTTCATAAAAGGGGAAAATGATCGCGCTGTTTATGTTTGCAAGTAAATTATATTTAGCGCCGCAGTGGGAAACTTTAGCGCCCATCGTCCCTAAACTTTTGCTTAATTTGCACGATATGAGAACTTTGGGTCACTTAAAATTTTTTGGCGGGCGACTGGCGACACAGTGAGAATAGCGGCCGCATGACAATTTTGATCACTTGTTAAGAAATTTCTTCGCAATGCTGTGATTTATCCAAACGCATTTAAATCCGCATGGAAACGGGGATAATGATTCTTCATTTACAATAAATTTGATCTCGGTGACAATGATACTTCTACTGGGACAGCGGGCTAAACCTTTTGATGGTCGTAAAACGTACTCATGCTATCCTGAAGTGCTTTATTTGGTGTAATTTTCTGTACTGACTGCACTCAATCCCTACGTTTTGTACTTCACCTGCGTATTACCCACAACCTTACCCTTTATCATCATCAATTTTATTTCCCCCGCAGGGCGAAGACATCTCTCAGCGATCTACTATCAAACCTGTGTTGTACAAGCAGACACCATTTTACGCCTGGAAATTATCTATTTTCATCATACATCGGCACAGACTTACCAGCTGCGGGAATTCGCCAGTACTCCGCCACCCTCCATTGCGCTTACCTTCTCTTGGGCCCCCTTCCGTTACGCTAACATCAGTTATTCAGCGTGTGCAATACATGGCCTATCCAACTCCATTTTTTCCACCAATGTCAACAAAACTGACAGCTACCCAACGTTCTCTAACATTCACACCGCTTTCATCTTCTCTTTTCAGGTTATGCCTATCGTTTTTCATGGCACACCTTGTTCCAGTCTAATGTCTGGAGATTTTGTGCTAGTATTGAAATTTCTCCCCCATATGCTTACAATGAGATTGCAATCATTATATATTTTCCTTTTCAAAGATAGCGGTAATCTTCTAGTTAAGGCATGGAGCTAATGCCATGTGGTATTACATATTAATTTAGCTCCATGAACACAATAATCGGCGTATACGTGGTACCATACCTGCTACATTCCGCTTTGATACTTCTGTACATTCCTTTCGCTTTACCAGTATCCCCTGGTCGCAATCGGTAGAGATAATCGCATAAATTGCAATGTTTCTATGGACTGATCGCCAATTAAAAAAGATTGTTCTCATACAAGAATATATGTGCCTGGCGCTTCTGCAGATACTCCTTCATAAGTCCTTTTATACTTTGTCGGCAAATGTCCTTAATCATTCGTTCCAGGTCGTCGCCTTCATTGCGCAACAGAACAATGTTATCCGCAAACGGGACGTTGCCGAGGCAATTTGTCACTGTTGATGCTCGCTCCTAGTCCTTCCTAGTGTAACACCTACAATACAAGTCAATACCATCAAATGTATTGTGTGTAATTGCCTGAACCCCTGCCTTGATTGCCATTTACCGGTTATTCCTCGAAGAATAAGATGGTAAATAATGCTGCCAGTACTACATGGCTACGCTCTCCCTTGTTAACTCCTGGTACCTCTAATGAATGCAGTGTTGTAATCTATTAAAGCCCTATATTAAGGTTGTTTGTACTCCGCCGAGCTCTCAATGTCCTTATTGATGGCATGGACATGACACTTATTTGAATACAGTTTCCTGAATGTAGCCTCTTCTCTCTATTTATTGGGGTAAATGTTGCCCTTTGCCCACAATCTATCGGAATTGACCTTGTTGATTATTCTGTGCAATATAGAATCCAAGCTAAATGGCGTAAAATTATTATATTGTTTATAGTGCTTTTTATTAGGGTTAGTCTTGTTAGTAGAGTTCAAATTTTGTGG
This sequence comes from Dermacentor silvarum, assembly GCF_013339745.2. Classification (NCBI taxonomy): domain Eukaryota; kingdom Metazoa; phylum Arthropoda; class Arachnida; order Ixodida; family Ixodidae; genus Dermacentor; species Dermacentor silvarum. The sequence continues at coordinate 86,842,477 of NC_051160.1, forward strand.
TACTCTTGAAGTCTAGAAAAATTGGAATAAAATGGTCGCTACCTTTTTTGGAAAAATTACACCACACTGTATGGTTTCTAAGTTTCTAAGTTCTAAACTCTAAGTTTTCATAACGTAGGTGTTATGCTTCTCCTTTTTTAATGTTGCCTCAATTTTTTATTTGTAAGACGCCAACTGTCTTCGGATTATTGATACGTCTATCAATATCAGCACTATTATGAATTTATTTGGTTTTATTGGGAAGGCATCTAGGTTGGGATGCTGTCTCGTCACTGACTTAAACAATTCATGTTTATTTTCATGCTTCTTTTTTTCACGTTGACAGCCATTCTTGAACATCACAGTAGTCATTATTTTATTTGAAACCTATCCTATACTTCCACGTCCTGCACAAAGCTGGTGTCATCGCTGGGTGTGAAATTTATTTATTTATTGTTTACACATCATCTTTTTACGTTTTATCTTCTATTTGACTACCTCCTTTTTCTATATGCGCTTGTAAACCACAGCTGCTGATAGTAGCGAGGTGTACAAATTACTCTTGCCATTCGAATGGACACAGTTGACAGTTGGCGCTTCACATGTCGTGTGTTCCTTGATTTCTACTAACTTTATGTGCAACCGTGCCTGCCACAGTGCAACAGACGAGTAAAGCTACACCAACTAGGCACTTTTTAAGCATTGCTTATTTTCATTTAGATCAGTTCGGTATTGATCATATACATTTTTTCAAATTTTATTACGCTTATAGGCAATGTCCGACGAAGCGTGTAGAGAACGCACTGGATCTCTCGTAGTTCAATGGGAAATCTTCATCAGGCGTTCGTGCTATCTCCCATTATCTCCAAAGGTTGTGCAGCATAATCAGTGATTAATGAACTATGTCACCTATTTTCGTTTGTTACGTTACTTTCACATTATTTTTATCAATCTGTGACAGTGGATGATGTTTCCTTGAGGCTCACGCTGAAATTGTGATATGCTTCATACTTGAAAGTCTTGGAAAAATTGCAGCAGGTGCTAATGAAATAAACGTCCGATAGGTTTTTGAAGCAGGCAAAGAGAAGATAGCCCCTCCAAATTTGTTCTGTCCTCACCACAATTTAGTGCCAATACACGTTCAACTATTATAGGCAGAACGTCTACCACAGTGATTTAATCTAGCTAGCGTTTTCCTAGCTCGCAAATGTTTAGACTACGCAGAGTACTAGCTAAAATCAAGTGTAAATATTTTAACAGGCTATACTTACTCCCCGCCACCTGTGCCGTATATCAATTCAAAAATGCCGTACGATCCAACGAACAGTGGAACGGGGCTTACACGATATTCGCTGCCCTGAAAAATTATGAAAGAAAAAGAATCAGGACCAACAGTCATAATACGCTGTTTTGCAAGAAGTATTCGTGGCAGAAAATTGCAAGCGATCTTGCGGATGTAAATACTATTTCCGAAGCCGCCTACTCAATGAAAAAAAAAGAAATAGCTTCGAAAAAAAACAAATATTTTTCAGTGCACTCCCAGTTTTTCGTGGACTTATGCGAAATATTTCAATATCGTATTGCGCACAGTATTTCAGTTTTTGCCCTTGACTGCTTTTCAGCTATATATTCTTATCAGGTTATCGTATGGTGCAAGACGCGATTACTTTACCCGAACGTTTTGGAACGTTGTCATAATTTTTATAGATGCTTTTTATCGCCCGCTTTTTCGCCAGAAACTAGGTAGCTCTTGTGGTGCACCAAGCGTACCAAAAAATCACGTCAAATATGCACCAAGATATTCTCTGGGTCAAGGAGAAATGGAATCGAGCTCAAATGGAACAGAACTTTATTAGTACGATCCCTACGCAAGAGTTCAAGAAGCTTGTGATTGAATACCAGTGCCAATGAGCTGACTCTAATTAAGGTGACTCTTGGACGATTGCTAACTTTTTGCTACGCATTAACTAAGGTGGACGGCGTCGGCCACACGCGCAGGAGCCACTAAGAAAGAACTTCACTCATTACGGCTAGATCTGTTTTAAGACTTATTGTGGAATAGTAAACGACTAGAGTGGGGAAAGGCAAGTGGAAAGAAAGAAGTAATGTAGCACAGTAAAAGAAAGTGTGAGTCAAGCACCTGGAGTGCCGCGGACAAGGTCCAGTGGCCACTGTCGAGTCGGTGACCCGGGACAGAGTGGTATTCACAATTCCCTTGCTCGGACCGTTTTATTACACGCACCCACCTCGGCTCTCGCTTCTCAGTAGCGTGAGCGCGATTGTTATTGAAGCCCTTAACATGCTCTCCCGCCATGAGCAATGGCTCATTTTCAGCCACATGTGTCTACACAGGCTGGCCATTCATTGAGCTCGACTGGGTGCGAGGCATGTATTGGTCGTCGAGGTCCTTTTGGTCCGAAAGAAGAATTTTGCAAGCGCGTATTTGGCCGGCTCTTCCTGGGAAGGTTTACAAAACACGACATACTTTCCACATCTGGCGAGGAGCCCCATTGTCCACGAAAACTATGTGTCCCTCACTGATGCCTCCTTCTCTGCCTGTCTTTGTGACATGCGTTAGCGACGCAGCAGTAGATATTCGCGTCTTCACCGCTGCCAGAATGAATTCACAAGCCCACCGCGTTGCCTTCATTGGCGTGCTTGTGTATCGGCTGTCGATCTGACTTCAGTGGTTTCTCGTAAGGGAGGCAAGCACGTTAGCACGTCACCTATGAGGAAATGGGCTGGGGTCAAGGGCATAAGCTCCCCTGCGTCCGAAGGGAGGAAAATCAACGGACGATAATTAACGGCAGCTTTTGGTTTGGGTTAGAACCATGGCAGATCCTTCCAAGCACCCTGATAAGGGTGGACCCCACCCCGCCGCTCTATGAACAATAAAATACTAACTGACACTAAGTGCACTAAAGAAGGATCGGACCTCGCTTCCCTTTATCGCGTGAAACATTTGGTTCAGATCTTTAGATGCTCATTTGAATGATAGCTCATTGTCAGAAAGCGCAGTCTTGCAGATTCCCCTCCTTGACACAAATCTTTTGAACGCCATCAGAAATAACTTCTTGGGGAAGAGAGAGAGAGAGAAATGAGATGCGAAAGGCAGGGAGATAAACCGGAAAGTAGATATCCAGTTTGCTACCCTGCCATGGGGAAGGAGTAAGGGGAGACAGAAAGGTGAGGAAGAAATGCACACAGAAAGAGAGGGAGATTTAAAAATAGCGTAGCTTGCACTGGAGGCGCAATGCTAAAGAGACAGCGGAGCTGACGGAGATCAATACATTCCTGGCTTTTGACCTAGGCTAAGCAGTACGAAAAGATCCCCAGCATTTTCCGGAATTTTTTAAGTATTGATCGATGATCGATAAGCTATTGATTGAATATCGATTGGCTATCGAAAGGCATTGGCCACGAATTTACGCTGAGCTAAGCACTACCAAGTCATCCCCAGCATTTCCCGGAATTTATTGTTTATTTGATTATTATTGATTATCGATTGATTGGCTATCGATTGGCTAGCGCAAGGTATTGGCGACGTATTTGGGCTAGGCTAAGCACTATCAAGTCATCCCTAGCACGTTCAAGAATTTGCTAATTATTCATCGATTATCGATTAGCTATTGACTGGGTATCGATTGGATCGCGCAAGGTTGTGGCCTGGTATTTGGGCTAGGCAAAGCGCTACCAAGTCATCCCCAGCATTTTCCGGAATTTATTGATTATTGATCAATTATCGATTGGCTATTGATTGGCTATCGATTGCCTATTGATGACTGACTAAGCCTAACTATTCCCAACCATGCTTAGCTAGAATTAGCCAGTTTCAGCTTCGCTAGTTCACAGGGGTATGTGCCATTGCACTTGTACCCCTTCTGCACGACCGCTAGGATCACCCCACTTTTTCTGTACACGACACACGACTTACGGCCGGCTTAAACAGCTCCGCTGTTAAAACACACACACGCACTGACACACGCACACACACACAAACGCACACGCACCCACACACAGGAACTCTGGAGTGTCACGGTCGTTCAAGCAGGTCGCTTGTCCGGTGGAACCTTAGTAGCGCCCTCATCGCCTTATGGTATGAAGACCGTATCAGCCGGCACTCTAAGATCCTCTGCTCTGAAAGCGGCCGGTCGTCGAGGCAGCTTCACGAGCGACTGTCTCTGGGAGCTGTAACAGGGACAATGACAAATGATATTTTCCATTGTTTTCTCGCTGCCGCAACTATCACAGGCAGCACTGTAAGCCATTCCGATGCGGCAAGCAAGAGCATACGTAAATGATACTCCAATCGACAGTCGGCAGGGAGCAGTTGTCTCGATTCGGGAACTTCCAGATGGAATGCGTTGTCGGAGGGATGGGTCCAAGCGGTGCAGTCCAGTATGCCGGAAACCTGGCGTGTTCCACATGGATCGAGTGACATCACGTGCGAGTATGCGGAACTTTGTTGCTGCATCGGTTCTTGAAAGTGGGATGGGTTCCTTCACAGCATTTTCGTGAGCCCTCCTAGCAGCTCCATCGTCCTGTTCCTTGCCCATGATGCCGCAGTGGCCTGGGAGCCATTGAAAAGTGATGTCATGTCCTTTTTCTACTGGTTGGTGATATACATGCCTTATTTCCAGCACAAGTTGGCCTTGTGGTCCACGACGTAGAGCAGATAGCAGACACTGCAGTGCTGCCTTCTAATCGGTAAATATGCTCCATTTTTGTGGTAGACCTTCATGAATCATGCGAAGGGCGGCGCGAAGTACAGAATGCTCCGCAGCAGTCGATGTTATCCGGTGATAAGTTGTAAACTGAATAATCACGGCTTTTTCGGGGAAGATCGCAGGTCCTGTAGATCCGTCAAGAGTTGTCGAGCCATTAGTCTAAATGTGAAGGTGGTCCTTGTATGTCTCGTGCAGCATGAGTAGATATAGCTGCTTGAGAGCTGGTGACGAGAGTCCTGCTTTCGTTGGACTCCCTGTTACTGAGAGCTGAACTTTTGGCCGAGCCAAACAGCAAGGAGCTGATAGCAGCCTCTCGGCACCCGAATAATCTCGAGGGAGGTAGTCACGGTATGCCGATATCTCCTGACAAAAAGAAGGCATTGGGCCGGTCTTTCGATAGCGTGGCGAGTTGATGGAAAGGAGCGTGGGCAATGTGCCTGATGTGTGCTCTGGACACTTCCAATGCTATATGAGTTGTGTCTGGGTAATCTTGAGCTTTCAAACGTGGTTCGGCTGTCGATGTGCAGCGCAGCAATCCAAGAGAAACCCTGATTGTCTGCGCATGAGCACTCTCGATTGTGCGGATGTTGCTTCTGCAGTTATTGCTCATTACAGGTAAGCTGTACCTCCGATATCCGAGAAACAGCGCCCTGTAGAGTTGTAACATCGCGTGCACTGACATTCCCTACGTTTTCTCTCCAAGAAATTTGAAAACGTGTGAAATGGCCGCTAGGCGTTTCTTCTAGAAGGCCATATGGAGATTCCAGCTGAGGTCTCGATTAATTATCACCCCTAAGAATATGTGCGTCCTGGTGTAACAGCCGTTTTTCCCATTTATGTATATGACATAGGACGTCAGTAGCTCCCGTGTAAACGCGGCCACAACACATTTTAACAGCGCAGCTGTTAAGGCTATTGGTTAAGCCGCGGACGGCGAACAAAAAACTGGGGCGTGTGCTTTCCCCTCCTCTCGATGCCGTACACATGTTGCCTTGCCATGGGAAGTTAAGGATAGGGAAGGAGAGCATGCGAGCGTGCGCGCGGTGCTTAGGCGTGATAAAGAGAAAATAAGAGCTAGAAAAAGACAAGGAAATTGTAGCAGCACAAACGAGAGGCGCGCAGAGCTGCTGCCGACGCCCTCCGCGTTTCGCCGCGTTCGAGCTGAAAGCGCGCGGTGTCCGTGACTGCAGCCGGCGCCTCTGGCGGCACCTCGGCAGGTTTCGACCAGCCACGCCCTGGAAAGTGTGGAGCTGCAGCTTGTTCGTGACGTCACCGGGGAGAAAAAGCTCGAAGCTGCCGCAACGGCAGAAGAACTCTCGTTGACTCTGTGGCGAGTACATAGAGTCTTAACATGGGGTGTTCGAACAAGATCCGGACATCCGAAGAAGAAGCCGCTCATCTTGAAGCGCGTCGCGCGGCCAAGCGAGAATCTGCGCGTCGTCGGTGAGCCGATTTGGAATAACGTGCCTAGCAGCACTTAGCAATTTCTAGCTAAACTTAGCCACGCCCAGGAAAACCTGGAAGTAGCTAGGTCGATCACGAGCTCCACTTTTTAATCCAGCCTTGCACCACTAGTGCAAGCTGCCCAGATTATTTTTCGTGTGAAATCTGGAGGCCTTGCATGCTAAGATACGCCAATATTGAAGGCACCGCTTTTTTATGCCTCGCGCGCTCCTAAGGACATGTTAAACCTGACGTCCACACGTTGATGTCATCGGCGTACATTGATATCTGGGCAGCACTTGGTATGCGTTCCTCGAGGCCGACAAGAACAAGGATGAATAGTGTAGGGCTCAAGACGCCGCCTTGGGGAATACATCGGTATTTGTAGTGCTGTGAGGTTGTAGTTTGTGCAGACCGTGATCGGTCTGCACAAAGAAGGGCCAAATGTGTGAGGAGTTGCGGGTCCACCTGTACGCTCGGCCACACAGACCAACCAATTCAAGAACATCAAGTATGGCGTCATGAGCAACATTGTCACAAACTCATTCTACTTCGAGTAACATATAGACAGATACCCCTTTCAATCTATTTTGATGTCGGACATAAGTGACCAGGTCAATGACATTATCAATAGAGCAGTGGAGATGTCGAAAACCCGCCATAGCGTTTGGATAAACTTTGTAGCGTTTCAGGTACCACTAAAATCTGGCAAGGATCATGCGTTCCATCACTCTCCCTACGCAACTTTCCAAAGTGATTGCACGGTATGACGTGAACTCTAGCAGTAACTTGCCAGGTTTGAGAAGCGGCACCAGACGGCTTGTCTTCCATTCTTTTAGGACGTTTCCATCCCGCCAGGATTCGTTGAATATATCCAGCAACGCATTTCGTGCTCGCTCACCCAAGTGGAACAACATGTGGTACGATATGTCATCTGGTCCGGGAGACGACAACCGACTACACAAAGCAAGAACCGCATCAAGCTCCTCGGCGGTGACAGGCAGGTCGATACGTGAATGCCGTGAATGCGGCATGATGCTATGTGTTCCAAGAGCGCCTGTGTACGTTCACTGGCCTGCAGAAATCTTCCTGCAAAATTTTGCCCACCGTTGAGACTCCAGTTTGTTCATTCGGCACTGGAGCTTCCTTTGCGTGCGTCTGGCTATTCTTAGATCATGGATCGACTTTGGGCGTCGGTATCTTCGCTCGGCAAGCCGACGAATAGCAGGGTGTCTCTCCAATTCCACGTCGGATTTTGAGAACATGGAAGTGCATGTCAGCGTGCACATCGCATTCTGCGGTGCTTCTTTGATCGCTTCCTGAAGGCCGGAAGGGAGACCTTTGCGACAAGCAGACCTGGGGTTGCAGTAAAGATGTCTTCTAGTATCTCGCTATCAAACCGGCTGGATGGGGATAAGTAGGTACCCGCTAATGCTAGCGTTTTCTTCTTAACAGTCAGTCAAACGTACTGATTTTCATCATGAGACGGCACTTGCTGAACGACGAATGAACACTACGACCTTGCTATTTTCGCTGTAGGTTGAGGACATCATTGATTCGTAGCCAGATAGCCCGATTCAGTTTGATAATTCTGGTTCACAGATTACGATGATTGGGAGCAGTTAGAGTATACATACTGGCGAAAGTTAGGCATCCGACATCTAATTTCTCTCGCGTTCCACTGGGTAGTGGATGCTTTTCTGAACCTTTGGCGGAACGATTTGTGATTGCCAGCCATGAATCTACTCAGGGCTGCTAGCACTGGGCTCAGCGCGTCCAGATTTACAGGCCACATCGAGCGGTTGGAGTCGCGATATTGGTCAGTACTTCTTTGATGACATTCACCTGGGATCGCTGCATCCGTATATTCTGTCGATCAACCCTTGGTACTTCATCAACCTAAGTATGCGTAGAAGTAGACATCAGACCGGGTGGCTCTTTTACAGGCTGTGTGCGTGCAAGCATAGGCCAGTCACCCGCGGCGTTCTCCGTGTCATTGCTCGTCGTGCTTGCATGTTTACTTGCGCTCGAAGGTGATGAGTTGCATGCAGTCTGCTTACGAACAGCACCCGTCTTGTGTGCTTGCTCCGACGATAACGCCGTCGTCGTACAGTCTCAGAAGCTTCTCTGTGGGATGATCTGTGTCTAACCATTTGTTTGATAATGACAATTTCTCTCATGATTTGTAGGAAGTCCTCGGACGAGGCATCATGGTAGCCATCACAGTTACTGCACTTTAGTTTTGTTGCGCGGCAAGTGTGCACAGTGTGCGGCTCAGCGCAGCTAGAACAAACCATACTCTTTGCACAAGTGCCCTTGACATGGCCAATCGTCATGCAGTTATGACACTGAAGTGACTTTTCATTTCATTTCATTTTTTTCCTTAATGACCCCGTAGTAGGGGTATTACATAAGGGGTGGAATACAACAATACAAACAAGTGTTACAATGCTTTCAATTCGTTAGATAAAAACGTTGTTACATCTTGAATGAAGTGTGATGAACAGGTGACCGCAGCGACTTGATGAGGAAGGGCATTCTAGTCTTTAGATGCTCGGTAGGAAAACGAGGCTGAAAATGTATTCGTGCGTGAGTTTGGTTGTGCTCCCTGCAGGGGATGGCCAATGCGTTGTGACCAGCGTGATGGGGAGACAATGTATGGTGGACGATTAAGCGTCGAATAGTAGAATCTATGGAAGAGGGAGAGGGTGGCAACGCGGCTACGAAAGGATAGAAGCGATAAGGAAGATTCTTGTTTCAAGTATGAAATGCTGACGTCGTAGGAGTATATAGAATTAATATACCTGGTGGCGCGATTTTGAACTGCCTCAAGGGCTTTGGCGAGATATGCTTGATGCGGACCCCAGATGGAAGATGCGTATTCAAGTTTGGTTCTTACTAAAGATTTATAGGCTAACAGCTTTACATGCAATGGAGCCAAGTGAAGGTGGCGTTTTAGAAATCCCAATGTTTTGTTAGCCGATGAAATTACATTAGTAACATGCACATTCCAGGTTAGGTCATTAGCCAAGGTGAGACCTAAGTATTTGTAGGATTCTACTAATTCAACAGAGACGTTACTAATCCGATAAGAAAAGTGAAGGGGGTGATGGCGTCGGGTAAATGAAACAAGTTTGCATTTATTAGAGTTGAGTGTCATCAGCCAATGATCACACCATTCTTGTACGTGGTTAAGGTCAATTTGAAGAGCTGTTTGGTCAGTCATGTTATTGACTGCGCGGTAAATGACGCAGTCATCGGCAAACATACGAATCTGGCAGGATAGGTGCAAGGGTAAGTCTTTAATATAGATCAGGAAAAGAAGGGGGCCATGGACGGATCCCTGTGGTACGCCTGACGTGACGGAGGCAACGTTAGAAACGTGGTTGTTAACTGAGACATATTGCGACCGGTTTGTTAAAAATTGTTCGAGCCATTTTATGATATCAGGATGCAGATGCAAATGTGAAAGTTTTAGTAATAGGCGCCGATGCGATATTTTGTCAAACACTTTCGCGTAATCCAAAATTATGGCGTCTGTTTGAATGTTCTTGTCAAGATTAGTATGAATGTCACGAAGAAAGAGTGCAAGCTGGGTATCGCAAGACAGGCCTCTGCGGAACCCGTGCTGCGAAGGATGAAAGAAGTTGTTAGCGTCTAGAAAGTTCATAATATGAGAGTAGATTAGATGCTCCATGATCTTGCAGGGAACACTTGTCAATGAGATGGGGCGGTAATTTAGTGGAGAATTTTTGTTACCTGATATGAAGACTGGAATAACCTTCCCCATCTTCCAGTCATCTGGTATGGTGCCTGTGGAAAGCGACTGCGAAAATAACAAACACAGAATCGCTGCAGAAATGTGTTTCCTGCTTTTTAGTAGTTTATAGTTGATGTCATCGATGCCAGCTGTTGAAGACAACTTAATATTTTCTATTACAGATGAAAGCCCAACTGCTGTGAATGTGATGGCTGTCATGGTGCACTGTATATTTGCGGTTGGCGGAGCAGGAAGTGTCCCCATTTCACTTGGAAAACTGATGAAAACGCCTTGTTGAACATGTTAGCGCAGCTTAGATCCGTAACCGGTTCACCCAAATCGTTAGTAAGAGTATACACGCACGCTTGTTCAGCGTTTATCACCTGCCAGAATTTTCTGGGATTAGTAACTAAAATCTTCGGCAGGTCATAGTGAAAAAAAGTTCGCTTCGCATCGCGAATTCCTATCAAGTAAGCACTTTCAGCAGTGTAATATTTGTCCCACTACACGACTGAGCTCGACTTCATTTTAGCGGCACGATAGCGGCGCTTTTTTATTTTCTAATCGTTTTATAGATCTCGTGAACCATGGTTTTTGTTGATTGGAGCGAATGGTTATCCTGGGAATAAATTGATTCTTTAGTTCACATAGTTTGTTTTTAAACATCAGCCAGTTATCATAAAGCTAATGGGTATGAAATTCCTCAGCAAAGGTAGAAAAAAATGCGTTTAATTCATTATTTATAGCCTCATAGTTACGTTTGTCATATAAACAAATTGTCTTCTTGCGCATGTCACGTGGTGGGGGAGTGAAAGTGAAAACACCATGAATAACTTTGTGATCGCTGATCTCACGAAGATATGTAAGGGATGATAAGCTTTCAGGATGATTGGTTAGTATGAGATCTAAAATATTGGCAGAAGTGTCCGAGATACGAGTCGGCTCCAGTAGTAGTTGTGTTAAATTGTAATTTAAACACACTTCTATGAAGTCGCTCGCTTCAGATTCATTTGTTAGTAAAGTAGTTCCATCGCGCCAGTTAATGCCGGGAAAGTTAAAGTCCCCACAAAGGATAACAATAGCATTGGGGTGGATTGAAGTAATTTCATTTAAAATGTTGTTTAAGAGATTAGAAAACTCTGGTTGACGGTGAGGGGGTCTGTAACATACACCCAGCAGCACTGTTTGCGGGGAACACTGACATTTTAACCACAATATTTCCAGTTCACTGTCAGTGTTAACACGTGTGCACGGCAATTGTTGGTTCATGGCAATCAGAACACCCCCGCCACGCGCGTCTCTCCGATCGCATCGATAAACGTCGAAGTTGGGAAAATCCGCCAGAACTTCTGCGTCAATGATTTCGCTTGTAAGCCACGTTTCTGTTAGTATCAGTAAGTTACTGGCGGATGAGGACATAAGGTTTGATACGTGTTCACGTTTTCGTAGAAAGCTACGTATGTTTGAAAAAAATTACTCAAAAAGACAGATTATTACGCGGGGTGGCAGGGGGAGTTCTCTTTAGATTCGTAGGATAATGCGATTTCTATGCTATTTCTTTGACGGTCTGTGATAGCTCGTCAAATATGTAGCGTTTCGTACCTATGTGCAATGTTTTATAACGCAATAAAAAGCGAGCAGATTTCCCTTTTGCAAAAGCGACAAGGTGCCTGCGGGCGTTCTGCACAGTCTTAGAAAAATCTTCACCGACACTGTGTTCTGTGCCTTTAAACTAGCAGCCATTTGATAAGACGGTCTCTTTTGTCTGGAAGTATGCATATTTGACAATTATAGGGCCGTGGCGCCCAGCGGTGGGCCTCCCGAGGCGATGTGCTGGTTTAATTTATTTTATGTCTATGTTAATGCTAAGGTGCTGAGAGCACAGCTGGGTTACAGTTTCTTCAGACTGGGCAAATGTCTCAGAGGGATTAGTATCAGGAACGCCATAAAAGATTAAGTTGTTCCTACGGGATTGGTTTTCAGCGTCATCCATACGCTGTTCGAAGCAAGCGGCTAGGTCCGTAATTTTAGTAGTTTCTGTTTTTACGGCTTCGATTTCAGTTCGTAGGGCGATGATGCTTTGGCAAAGATTTTCGACGACTGTCATTCGCGAATTCAAGTCCGACACCAACTTGTTCGTCGCCAGTAGTTAGCTCTTAATATCTTTCATTTCTGTAATTATTTCCTTTTGGCCGGCTGTTAGTTTCTGCAGTTCTATTAGTACAAGGTCAGCACTATCGGGACCCGGGTTTGATTCGATGTCCCCTGATAAGAGAAGCAATGAGCGAACTGCGAGAACACATTCAACAGCAATAGCGACACGACACTTGGGGACGACTGGCCGAACAGCATGTCGGAAGTGTCCAACCTTGACATGCGAAGGTATGGAATCGCCCTTGAATATCAGCTGTACTCAGCGGGTGTTACCAAGGCAAAGCACATGCGTGATGATAACTCCTGCGGTCGCTGGTTTGATGAGAATTGGCAGGCCCGAGTTTGCTATGGCCATATCGATGTGGTAAATGACGCCCGTCATGCCCGCTTCGTCCAATAGTACAATCGCTCGGACTTTGATGCCGCCCAAATATGTTATTTTTCGAAATTTGTCCAACGCACTGCCATTTGTCGCGTCCACAGCGAGGATATTCTTTCGCGTGTTTAATCGGACTTCCCTCATTTCATTCGGCGCGACCCCCTCGAGGAACACGGAGAGAGCTCGCCTGTTAAGTGTTCAGAGGCTGATGGAGGAGTCCTCAAGCACGAAGAGGACTGAGTGCGCCCAGCATTCACTTTTCAAGCGGAGCTGTTTAAGGTCATGGTTAGGTTGCGTAGTGCGAATAAAAAACTACAACTGGCGATGACGTCACCGCACGTTCCCCAAGAACGCCTCACACAGCTGGTGCGACGGGTTGCTAGGCGACGCACGTGACCTCATCGTTCGGCGAGATTACCACCATTTCCCAGGACTTTCGCTGGCGTGGAGTCCCCGTGCCGAGCGCGCTCGCGCGTCAACGCTATGTCGGACTATAAAGTGGCGTTTAGAAGACTGGGCGCCGATATTTGGCTGAGAACCAGCCAAGCCAACCAACTTAAACAAAGTTAAAGCTGGAAACCAGCCAAGCCTAAAGAAGTTAAGCAATGGAATAGAAAGATAAAGCTAGGGAAGCGCCACCAGCTTTGCTTTTTGCCCAGTCTTCGCACCACTTAGTAATTTTTGTCTTCATGGTTAATGTCCTCGCTGGTGAAAACACCTTGAGAATCCTTCTTTTGGCCTCCGTGCTCATCACAGACTCAAAGATGTCATTCTGGCAAGTCATCGCCCATGACCGAGTACAGTTCGGTGTCCTCGCTGGTGCTAGACCAGGAACCCCGTTTCCTCAACTAGTTCACCCAATTTGACCTCTGACCGGGTGTCACCGCAGTTGACTCCGCGTCCATAGCCACAATGTCATGAGCCTCGCTGATGAGGTCACTGGTGCTGGGCCAGGCCTGTTGATTTCCCGGGGAGCTGGCCATAGCATACCTTCGGCTGGGCGGGCCTGTAGTAGGCTCCGCGGCAGTCGCCACAAGGCAGGAAGCACCGTCCCCAGAAAACGTGGAAAATTTGATGAAAATGCAACGAACAGAGACAGAAGCGTTATATCAAACAGGCACTGTGTCGTCCTCCTTTTCTGATCACACTTCGTTGAGAAGTCTCTGATATGTTGGAGGTTAACCGCTCGTGTTGACGCACAAGTGAACAAAGCAACATTAGCTTTGTGTTCGGACACGCTATCGTTTTAAAATATGTGCTCCTCAAGGTCCATACCTGTTGTATCAAATACATTGGCCTGATTGAATCTGTAGGGAGAAAGCGGGGCCGCAAGCTCTAACGTGTCCCGTACTCTGGGGTGCAGTAGGCGTTTATGCTTCCAAGAAATATGTAAGCATGCGAACAGATGAGACGGTGATAATGTTACGGAGTGCTTAGCGCTGTCTTCTTCTGTGCTGTACTGAAGCCATCCGCGAATTCCCTTATACCAGCAGCGTCCAACAATTGGGTGCAATCACTTCTGGGTGGCTTGATCGCCATTTTCTAAGGTTCATACCGCCAATCCAGTGGCGCACCGACTTGGGGGGGGGGGGGGGTTCGGGGGTTGTAACCTCCCCTCCTCAAGCCGACTTAACCCACCCTTTTGTTTCACCCCTTTTCTTTCCTTGCGCATTTTAGTATTGCAACTAAGATGTCAGACGCACAATCGTCTGCACACTGGCAAAAAGCGCATTTTTTGACAATTTCTCGTGATGAAATTGAAATTAGTGCTGTTTAGGTTGTATTGGCAGACTGTCAACCCCCCACCCCCCTGGCAGAGATCCTGGGTGCGCTACTGCTCCAATCTAAAGTATGGATTGAGTCCTCGTCGCAACTTCTGGATAGTTCTACTGCCGAACAAAGGAGGCAACTTTGCGAATTTTCGGAGAATTCAAAATTCCGCAATATTATCAACACTAGCAAACAGTGTTACACTGTCGTTTGCTCCACGAATATTTGCCCATTTTGAAGATGAATAGTTGCGCTAAAGGTCAAACAACAATATTCAATACTGTTAGCATTCTTAGTACACATAACGCACTTTTTGCTGGCAGTCTGTCGATCAACGTACATACATCTCTTCATGCATGCTTATGCCCTAGGACGTTGCTGATAGTATAAGCAAGTACGAAGAGCCTCTAACTAGCTTCTTTCATAGCACTCGTGTGCGTCCCTAAATCCTGTCGTGGCAACGTGTGTGACTGCTTCATCGATGGTATAATGGATAGAGCTCTGGTCTCTGTACTGGGGAAACCGAGTTTAAAACCAACTATTGGACCAACTTTCTTCAGTGGGTGTGTGCCACAGGGCACGGGACACATTTTGTTGGCACCAATGATAATTTAAAAATTTATCTGCGGCTGGGCACAACTGAAGTGGTGTCATATATAGTTCCACTATCTTGCATAATTTACATCCACACGGGCATCGTGCGTGCACTTCAAGGGACGCTTTAAATGGCGCAGCGTGTGTCGTGAGAGGAGCCCGCTGAATACACGACTTATACATGACGCGCTTCGGCGCTGGCATTATGGCAAGCTGCTGCACGGCATCACTGGTAATAGCAATAACGTCGACAATAATTATTAGATCAATTTTGCCTGAATATTTTGTAAGTGAATATTCGAGTTTCGAAATGATGGCACCCATAATAAAAAGATTGGGTGTTTTTCTTCACTGTCGATATTGCGCATAATATTTTGTCTTTTTATATGGCCTAAACTGGTTGATTGAACGATTTCAAGAAGCAAGGAACATTTTTTATGTCATGCTGCACTGTCAGTTCCATTTATGCTCACTATCCTGGCGTCTAATGGTATTTATTTACTTTAGTTTGGAGTGACCGGTTGACACAGCCGTTCTTTGCAAACGGGTCTTCCTTTGCATTCCTCTCGAAATTTGGTGTGTTGTCATTTGTCAGCTCTTTTGCCGAGTAGCCGCTGTCACTGCTCTACCTAGCATGCTGGCGCTATTGAACATACGATGAAATTCGCAAGCTTTTGCGTGATTCATCAACAGATACGTCGACATACAACTGATAGTGTTTCTGGCACTGTGGCCGAAATCTTCGCACCTCGCGGGCAACAATTTCGGACGTCTACTACGATGTTTCCTATGACTAGTCACGCAAAATCTCGCGAAGCTAACCTTATCACTTAAAATCATCGCTCGCATAGAATATCGCCCCTGAATAGAATTAGCAATACCTTTGGTCTGGCAGGTATGCCGCCATTGCCGATGACCGCTACAAACGCGCTCTTCCCGAAAAAAGCTTCGCATGCACCAATTCCGTCGCTTTGGGGAATCTACATCGCAATTTTAGCCCGAAAAATTATGCATGCCGTGATAAGCGACGCTGTTCATGCGTCTAGCACTCTCGAGAATTAAGTAGAGGAACCTAATTGGTAGGATTAAGCGTTTTGGCATATACTTCAGAAACATAAGAAGTGGCCCGATTGCCTTCCGTAATTCGGTTTCATTTGGAACAGGTCAGTGATAGAAAGATTACCAGAGAGCTAAGACGGCAATCGGCATCTATGCCATTCACTTAGATACAAGAAGCTTTGGCGAGGTCACGGTTGCCTGCAGCCTCGGAAATTTGGTGTTTTATTTCTTTTTTTTTTTGCTCATTTGAGTCACTTCTACTTGTCACTGCCACGAAAACAAGAGGTGGTGAAGGTCGGTGTTCACAGTGGCCAGGAAGCTAGGCCTCTGCATCCGCTGATGCGGGGTTCGCGCTGCGGCGCATTTCTTCAAACACTTGTGTTTGAACATTCTCCCCAAAAATGCCACAGCGTACGAACAGGGAAATTCGTCTCTGATAGCGCACAGTCCTATCTACTTTATTGATATTTTCAATTATATTGGTTGGAGCTCTGTGTGCGTATAATGTTAGAAATGAGGTCTCCCTCTGTATTTGTAGAATATGAATATCAAATGCATTCACTTATTTCTTGTGCAACCACATTACCGTATGCCGTTGATTGCATCCACTACCCGGCTTCTCGAGTAGGTTGTTATTCTATACATTAGATGTAACTAAGTGTTGTAGAAGAGTAGCAGTAAAGTCGAAGAGAAAATGGTCAACTGAAAAAACGGAATATCAAAGGTTGAAATAAATATCACAAGGGCACCGGCAATTTCTGAAAAAGGAATGGTGAGTACATGATCATGATTGGCTGGAATTTCCTTTCACGAGCGGTTATAGCGTAACAAGGAATTGTGAGTACCGGCCCAAATCATTTCTTGCGTTGGTAACGAAAGTCTTCATCCTTGTGTATAACCAGCGTTTTCGGCCATCTTCGACAGCCCACACTCAGCAGAAAGTTATTGCAGGCGCATGCAGTTGGTTGTTTTCAAATTTACCGCGAACTGACAAATGTTCTTAAATATTTATGTTGTGGACGCAAATATTTCGGGCACAACATTGGGAGCATGCAGTGAGGAAGTTTATACTTACGAGACCAATATCTGGAAAATTCGTTCCCAAATCATCGTATACATGGATGGATGTTAGAGTATTGTATGAAGGAGAGATGTGGTATTCCCATGTGGTTCCATCTAACAAAATAACAATTACTCTTGCGATGTTGCACTATTTCATAGGAAGAACATATTGTCTATTGGCATGATTCTAACAACCTTGAAGTATCAAAATATGCCGCGCCTTTATTGAGGCAGAAAAAAGAACTCTTTTTCCCTCGCACATTTTACATTCTTCACTGAAAAGTTTGTGAAGCAGTTTTATTTTGAATATGAAAGTGCGGTTAGGGGTAGCATTGTGCAGCAGGCACTGCGTACATTACATGTGAATTTATAGGAATGTTGAATACATCTGAAAGCGACAGTATCTCTAGAGTATAAAAACCATAGCCAAATTCAAGCCTATAATTCTACTTAATATTCGTTAGCAAGGTAGCTTTGACGTCCAGCTTGGCCGCGAATGAGATATCAAGTACCGCAAGTTGGACGACTTGGTACGCATTCAGTTTTTACAGTTCCAAGCAGCACATCAAGACGAAGACAAATATCGGAGAAAACAGACCCACAGGCAAGCAGCGCTGGTGCGGTCCTTTTTCTCTACCCATTGTCTGCGTCTGTAAAATAATGTAACATATTAAGGTGTATGCATTTTCCTAGTATTTTGATGCTTGGATATGGGCACCAATAAAATGGTTTTATCGTGCAACTTGAACGTGTCAGTGTTGTCTTTGCTGATGACAATGTGTATTGTTCTTAAACAAAGCGCCGTGGCGCAGTGGGCTTGAAAAAGAAAGTGTATTTTTTGACACCGCAAGTCCTGCTTATTGACGAGACTGCAAAGATTCCATGGTCTTTGCAGCTAAATTCTCCACATTAGCAAGCACATCTTTGGCAGCAGAGAAGTGGAGACCTGAATTGCACCTAAAAAAGACAGGGAAGGAGAGATAGCAGATTATTCCGTCTTGTCTTCTTTACACAGAGCACAAAACCTTTTTTTTTTTGCTCTTGACTTGTGCTTGAGTTCAAAACAAGAGAACTGGGACCACTTATATTATCATGAAGCAACGTCACAAGCAACCATTTTGCCAGCATCTGGTCAATGGCAGAAACAGCATTTGACACCGTCTAACGGCTTGTCTTCAAGACTGCTTTATTACCTGGTGTAGTAGCGGCTGAACAGCTCTGGTAAAATTACCCTCTCGAAAAACTGTCCATCACGACCAAATATGTCGATGCAAAACTGCTCGTCACGCCTTCCTCTTTCAATGTGTAATATATTCGGTCTTCACACCACGAAGTCGTAGAATTTAACCTGGCACACAGTCAAATAGGCCTGTATCTGATAATAGTAAGCCTGATTTGTCTGAAGCTTAAATGTTCCGCAGGCATCACTTAATCACGAATTCTTGATGGTGATCTCCTGGCCATTTTTTAGTAAAATGGGCACTTTCCATGGCACCTTTGCTACAGCAGCTGCATGCGGGGATATCATCTGGGGACGCGGCGATTAAGTGGTAAGCTGCGCCCATGTGCCCACCCTCCCTCAGACCTTCAGTACTGAAAGTCGTGATGTCTGGTGGCTCGCTTAGCGCTTTGTAAGCCTGGAAAGCATCTTTCTCATGGCCCAACTTCCACATAAAAGCAGAACCTCTGATGCAATTTCGTTGGTGTAGCATACTGACCAGCATACTGAGTAGCATACCAGCGCTTGTGATGTGGTTTTGTGTTTCTTTATATCCGTTTCAGTTACGTTGCGTCTTTTCAATAGCATGCTGACTTTAACAGTGAGAAGCTGGGGCTCTCAACACCTTTATGGCAGAACCATTTCATTACTGCAGCGGTTACTCTGCCAAAGCGGTAAAGAAACTAGTCCGATGAGTTGCTCTTGTGCCTTGTTTCACCCTCAGAGAACTCATATGAGCGGTACAGTTCAGATGAGTTCTCGCAGCTTGCTTCTCGTTTTGGTCACGTTTTTGGAGGCGTAATGGTTCTGGATGGAGAGTTGTACACACAACCAATCGCATCATGCTCCCAAACTCGCTGTATCGGTAAGACAAGTTGTTCATTCTCATGGGTGTGCATGATTTTTGTATTGGTTGCGAATAACGCTTTATTGTCAAGATCCCATCTGATCTCACTCGAATCGAGCTTCATTTTTCATAGTTGGTCGGATCCGATCAGGAGGCTCACTCCGGGCTTGCTAGTGACGCTTGGGAATACAACCGTGTCTGCCAATGGTTTGCCCTCTGCAATGATGGTTTGCAGAAACTGGTTCGGTTTCGGGGCTTCCATCACCTCATCGCAGAAAAACGGAAAGACAACGGCTTCAACTTGGACCAACGCGTTGTCGTGTTGGCTCTGAAGCGTAACATCGACGACCTTTGCAGGACGAATGTGTTGTGATCGAGCTCGGCCAAACGTGCTGATGAACAAATCTATCTCCGCAATTGAAGGAAGCATCTTGCAGACGTCTCCTCGCAGGAAAGCTGAACAAATTTCAGCAAGCGCTCTAACTCCTGTTCCGCTGAGTGCTCACTCTTGCGTGAGCCTACCGATGGCATAGTGGACTCGATGCTCTCGCGCTGGTAATACTCTACTACCATAACTTGAGGTGTAGCTTTCAGAGATATTTCACATAGCATCGACGCGTAAGATGAAGCGCTCACCCCTAGGTTTGTGAGTCCTCTTCGGTTGAGTTGAATGGCGTCGAACAACTTCCGCAAGGCGGTAGTTCGCAGATGCCACCGATCCGACCATTGGTAGATTTTCCAAGAGCTTCTGCTCGATCAACTTGCCGTTGCCTTAGAGCTGCTTCAATATTCCAAGTGCGTCGCTGTAGCTTGATTCCGTCACTTGGATTCCGGCAACCGCCTGAGAAGCAGCTCCGTCAAACAGGGAAACAAGGTAATGGAGCCGCGGGTTCTCGTGAACAGAATTAAGAAACATATCCCAGAACGGCTGCCATCGGGTGATCGTTCCGTCAAAACGTTCAAGTTCTAACTTCGGTAACAGGATGCCGAACTCACGTTGTGAAGGTGCCGTGTTCGTCGAGGAAGCAGACGCTTCGTTCCCGTCAGATGCGGTCAGTGGCTGAGTTGTCGGACGCGAGAAGGAAACCTTGAGCATGTCGATATTGTGCTCGAGCAAGGCCAAAGCGCTGGTAGCAGCGTCTTCATATTCCATGACGGAACCATAATCTGTTGTGGCTTGCTCGTCGGTCATGAATGTTTCCAACTCGGCGTTGAGTACGGACAACTCCGACTTCGTTGCCTCTAACCGGCTATGCAGGACACGAGGGCAGAAAGGTCGAACTGTCTGGATTGAGTAATCTCGATTGACCTCGTTACTGATATTGGTGCTCTGCGCTCGGCGAGAAGTTCACTTGTTCTTGATGTGCTCCATGATGGTCTGGCTGCAGAGGTATCTCCCAGACGAAGCCGTCAGTTGCAAAGGCGCTGGCTGGCTTGCCGGGTCGTTCGGCACCAAAATACGATGTGGTAAAAGACACTTCTGCCAGGTTTATTGGCGGAGAGGGCTTAGCCGTCCTAACATGGCGAACTCAAGGGGACAAGTCTAACGTCAGTACTCTGGCGGTCGCAAGCCCATCTCTCTTCGTCTTCTTCAATGTGCCGCGCGAACATGATTTCCAACAGACACCGCCGCGTTCGGCGCGAACGCGGCGAAACGCGGACGGAGTCGGAAGCAGCTCTGCGCGTTGCTTCGTTGGTGCTGCTACAATTTCTTCTCTCTCTCTCTCGCTCTCATTTTCTGTTTCTCTCGCCCGAGCATAACGCGCGCCGCGCGCATGCTCTCCTTCCCTCTCCTTAACGTCCTATTTCCCGGCAGCATGTGCACGACACGGAGAGCAAACGAAGAACACGTTGCTCCGCGATGTGGTTGCTATAGGCAACGCGCGGTGCCGTCATCGCCAGGCGCCAGGCGATGCGACGCACAGCTGGGCCGAGTTTTCTGCTAACTCTTCACGGCCGAACCAAAAGCTTAAACAGCTCCGCTCTTTCATAATCAATGTTATAGTGCTTATGACTTATGATTTGAAGAACCACTCAATCCTTCCATGTCCCAAAATATTAACCTCTCATCCCCGCCTGACGGTATTGCTTTGTTCAAGCCATTCTTGACTCCGGGGCATAAAAAATATGCAAACATCGTTAACGTGTGAACCAAAGTCAATTATGATTGTGATAAGTCCGCATGGCAGGTTTTCATTCCCATGTACGCCGGTTGACTCCGCCTAACATTAAATTTTGTCGTAGAGAGACTACTAATCTGAATTCTGTATTGTTACATCCTGATAAAGCAGTGGCGTAGCCAGCGGTAGTCACGCCGGGCGCTGGCCGCCCCCCCCCCCCTCGAATTGTATCTGTAAGTAGGTGTATTGGGCAGTCGCCCTCCAAAATATAGTAGTGCGAA